>NC_053444.1:20925928-21144853 GCF_007990345.1 Gossypium hirsutum
ATAATTAACAGAATTGGTCTACTGGTTTAATGGATAAGTGGAGTGTTGGTGTGAAGGAGGTCCTATGTTTAATTTTCTGTGATGGCGTGGAGACAGTATTTTTGCTCCAATTTTGGCTAAGAGTTGTGTTGGGGAAAAATTCTGAGTAGTTGTGTTTTAGTGGGTTAATAGGGAGTGATTTTAGGAGATAATAGGGGAGAGGTTATCAAAAAATAATCTGATTATCTTATTGTTGCAGAAAAAAAAGTAGAGTTTCAATTTTCTCTCCAATTACCCAAACTTTTTCTGACGTTTTCTTCTAATTTTTTCCCTCCTTTGTTGATTCTTTCCCCCAGTTGCTGCCAAAATTTCCATTATTTTTCCCCTTCTGTTTCTTTCTTTATTTTCCAATTGATTTGGTTATTTATCGTTGGTTGTGTGTGTTCGGTAAGTAACGGTTTTATCTATTGTTAATTATTCTTGGTTAATCTTTAAAAAGGGGATTCTTTTTCGACATTTAGGAGTTAATCAAGGGGCTAGTGGTTTTGAATCGACGCTGTGATTGTGCAAAGTTGTGGTTACTCAAGCGAGGTAAGGGTTTTGTTAGGTTTTTAGTCAAGTTCCTTCCAAAATTGGTTGATTAAAAATGAATTAAGTGATTAATATGGAGATTTATTGGTCGATTTTTAGGTTCTGGAGGCTTAGGAGTGCTTACGCATCAGAAACGATACCAGGTGTGTACCCGAAACGTAGAAAATGGAATTTGATGAAAAGCCGAAATTGTTTGCTGTCGAGAAATAAGAGAAAATGATGGAAAAAATTGTAGAGAAAGGAAATAAGGGTGTTATAAACTTGGAAATCAACATTCTGCACTAAAATAGTTTTGGACAGCAGCAATAGTCTAACTTTGAAAAATCATCAAAAATAGTGGAAATTGAGTTAAAGTTTGAATAAAATATGAAATTAATTTTTATTGAGTCTAGTTTTTTATGAAAGAAACAGTGTAAGCAATGAAATTGTAAGTTATGAGATATAATGAATTTTTGAGACAATGTTAGAATGGGTTTGGGTTCCCCTATTCTGACTTTCAAAAAATCATCAAAAATTGTAAAAAAATAATTAGGGGATTAAATTTATATGTTTAAATTTTTAACGAGACTATTTTCAAGAGAAACAAACGAAAACATCATCCAAATTCCGTACTAAGAGATAAATAATTTTTAGTAAGAAAACGTTGAAGTTGTCAAACAGTAGAATCCGAATAGATTTGAAAATTTTACTGTGCTTATTAGATAAGAAATAAAATCTAAATATTTTATGGTAGAAAGTTATTTGAGTCTAGTTTCGAAAACATCAAGTGGATCTTAATTTGGAATTCTGTAGCTCAAGATATAAATAATTTAGGGACAATGACCCAAGTAGACAGCTTTGAATGAACATATAAGTAAATAGTGAAAAAATATATGAATATTTAGCTAGCATGGGTTACATTAAAAATGGATCACACGGCCAAGGCCAATTTGGGCCGAGTGGGCCACACGGGCACACACGGGCGTGTGGGCCCATTTTTACCGGAATGTTTCTAAGGTTGCACAGGTTGCTCAAGTCGACTGTGAACTTATTATAAGGTCGGTAAGCGCTACTTAAACCCCTAAATGTGCTAAATTGACTAAATGATATCTGTACTGAGCATGTTAATATCTGAATCGAATATATGTACTGAAATTGCATAATAGCATATCATCCATTGTATGTTGCATTGCATTGGGTTAGGGGTTGTTATTCGGAGGAAGTGTATTGAAAGGCTTTAAGCCTAATTTACTGGCAGTTCAGCTGCAAACTACTGTTTTGTGCCGCATTCGGTACTATTTGGAGTGTAGGGATGGATGGGTTGATTATATCCTCACATGAAGTGTAGGGTTGGACGGAGATAGTGTGTAGAGGCTGGATGGGTAGGATTTGGCTACTACATAACTGTTACTGCTACTGATAATGTGATGGACTAAGGCCTTACTGCATTTTTGACACTGTACTGAGATAAGCTAAGGCCCAAACTGTCACTGATACTGAAAAGGGCTTAGGCCCAAGATTGTTCAACTGTGCACTGTAAATACTGATTGTTTGTTTGTTTCTGCGGGATTACACACTGAGTTTACGTAAACTCACCCCAGACTTAGACGGATCGGTGCGACGGAATACTCAGCAGTGACCAAAGAAATTTTAGGACTTCATGGTTTTCAATTTACGTTTTATGATTTAATTATTATTGATTATTTGGGTTGTAATTTAAGAACTTCTGGGATTTGGGGTTTTTATTTATTTATTTTACTTTATGGATTTATACTTGTTGATTGTAGGAAATTCAGTTTTCAAAAAGTTAAAGTAGTTTCTAAATGCATGATCACTTAGACTATTTTATTAAAGCTTCCGCAATGAGGGATGTTTCAAAACAAATGTTTTAAATGAATAAAGATGACTTCCTAAGTTCTATCAAAGGTTTACTAAAGATAATAACATGGAATGTTTTCAACGTAACAATGAGATTTCAAAAACACTATCGTGTGACATTACCAGATACGACCATAACGTCTAGGCTGGGTTTGGGGTGTTATAAAACCAATCTAGATTGTGAGGTCGAGAAATAAGTAGTTCTTGCCAACTATTTAGTCTAGTGGAAGATTGATAAATCCTACTAGGGTAACGTCTAGTTGGTTGAATAAAAACCCAAAATAGGAATTAGTTGTAACAACCAGTTTTCAGTGGTTTTGGGACCACAATTCCGACAAGAGAGTCGATAAATATTATTAATTTAATATTTACGAGTATTTATTAATGTCATATTAAATTTTCGTTAAGATATTTTAATGTTTAAATAGTTAATTAAGTAAAAAGGATTAATTTGTAAAAGATATAAAGGTGGATGTTTATTAGTTAAGTGTGTCAAATAGGTATAAAAAGGAAAATTTGTGGACTTAATAGGTAATAATACAATATCATTAGTTAGTGGATGATTATTTCTTGGTTTTAGGGTAATTTGGATGGTTTTTAATGGTTAAATTTGTAATTAAGTAAATTAAAAATTAAATTAAAGATGATAAAAATGGTATCATCGTCTTCTTCTTCTTCTTCTTCCTTTTCTTTTTTGTTTTACAGCGGAAAAAGCCATATGCAAGGAGGTGAAGTTTTCGGCCAAGCTATCTTGGCATGCATGTAAGTGTTTTTTATCCCATTTTTAATATTTTTTCGTTTTTGTTACCATTTTATCTTAATCTAGCTAGCCTGGGGTCAATTCATAAAACTATTAAATGTTTAGGGACTTGCCATGAATGAATTAGAGGTGTTTGTGAATTTAGTTGATAGATTGTTAAGGTTGGTAGTTAAAAATAAGTGTTTTATTAAGTGATTTTTGATGATTTTAATGTTTAGGGGCCTATTTGAGAATAGTAAAATTCAATGGAATTAGGATAAAATGATGAATCATGTGGGCTGTATTGGACCCCTAAGAAAATTAGCTAGCATGGGTTCTTTTTAAAATGGCAAATTTTCAAGTTTCGGATTTAGGGACCAAATCGCATAAAGGTTAAAATGTTAGGGGTAATTTTGTAAATTAATATTAAAATGGGCTACAGGCTTAAATTAATTATTTAATTTTAAATGATGGAATTGAATTAATTAAACAAGAATATTTATTTAGAACAAGAAACGATTCAAATGGACACAAATCAAGGAAAAACTAAGGTTTTGGAGTAGTCGTCGACTCTGTTTTTGCAACCGTTGTAGTTTAGGTAAGTTTGTATAAGTATTAAACTTATTAATTGATGTTTTAAATGTAATGTTAATAAACATTATGTTATGTTTAATTTAGATTGTTAGTTGTGTAGTACTTTGATATTGGATCAAATTATGATGGTAGTTAAATTGTATGTTCTATTTGAAAAGGTAGACAGTCATGGAAGCATGTTTGAAATAACATATGTAATGTAAATAAAAGAATTGGATTTGTACTATGGTCCTGTTTGAACCTTATGAATACTTAGGATACAAATGACATGTCATTAGGGGTTATATGATTTCGGGTGTTAGTCTTGGATGTCATACCGATGGCTGAGATCCTGTATTTGTTACAAATTTTCCACAACTCATGTAAGCAACAACGTGAAGTTTAACATCCTGACCCATAGGTCATGTGAGCAGACCCATTTCACAGCTCGTGTGAGCATTGACGGTTACATGATATAGTCACAACTTGTGTAAGCATTTACGGTTACATGATAAAGTCACAACTCATGTGAGCATTTCCCGAGTATCCGATGATATTCTATTTGGTCCAACAGGTGATTAATGTTTGATTCGAGTATGTATGTATATGAAAAGGTTTATGTTATTATAAGAAGAAATGGAAAATGTTTGTATTTATACTTGAAATGAAAAGGGTATTATTTGAACACATGATGAATGATATGTATTTGGAATGCTTATTGAGTCATGTTTCATGATTTTTTTGGATTTAAATGCTTATTTGTATACCTACTAACCTTGTGAGGTGGTGTATTTAGGAAAGGAAACTTTTCTTATGCTATAATGAAATTATGCTTGGTCTAATCATATTATGTTCGGTAAGTTTAACAAAAAGCTCAATCAGTTGGATTTTTCATCGAAACACAATCACACTATTCACCCATCATTTGGTAGTTTTTTGTTACTTTGGAAAATGGTTATAAATGACATGTAATGGGGTTAAAATGCTATATTAGAAATATGGTTTGTTTTGAGTTATGCCAAGCTTAGTTGTGTTTATGCTAATTTGCCAATATGATGTGGCTTAAGGTTATTTGTTTATATTCTTTGATTTTTGACTTGTGAATGTATATGTAAATATATGCGTTTGAATAATATGGTTATGCCTTTTGAAAGTAGGTAACTTATGGAGGAATGGTATGAGTTTGAAATGGTCATTTATCATGTTTGGTAAATGTTTAAGTGTTGAACTTGATTTGTTTTGGTATATGGAATGTGGTGTCAATGAGAACACATTGGTTAGACAATTAGGTTGAGTGATTTGCTATGTTCTAAGTTTGATTTGAACATGTTTTGAAGGGTTCTAAATAAGTAATACCATTGTTTATTTTAAGAAGATTATGGCATGAAATGAACTTTTAAAGTTGAGATTTTTACCATTTTAAACTTAGGTATCGATACTAGCTGTATGAAAAAGTTTTGAGAAAAACAGAATGCCAAAATGGTATCAATTTTTAATTAAGTATCGATACTTGTTTATAAAATATCTATACCATAAATTAATTATTGATACCCCTGATTTTGTTTTGAAAATGGTATAGTAATTTGGTATCGATTTTCATATTGGTATCGTTTCGGTATCGATACCAACTACAAATTTTCACTAATAATTTAAATTTTGAAATTTTATTTTATTATGCATTTGAAATTCATACTTAGGCTCTTTAAACTCGATTTAAGTTTTTAAGTGTATGTTTTTCATGTTTAACGAATGATTTGATTATTTAAAATTAAAGAAATACTTGAGAAGTTTTAAGTTATAAATTATTTCATTTTGCTGTGACACTCCTAACCCTAATTCGATAATGGAGACAGGTTAGGGGTGTTACATTAGTTATGACCATCGAAGCAAGCTAATCACTCATGCTTAAATATGATTAAGTTTATATTATAGTTTTCCAAAGTTCACTCTTTTATGCACTTTTGTTTTGCTAAAAACCCAAAAATCCTTCATTTATATTTTATCGTAATATAATTTATTTAAATTACTAATTACTTATATTTTCATTTAGGTTAACTTTAATTTAGTACTCGCCTCTTTTGGGTATGATCCTCGGAGTACTCACCTACTCGTTGTAAAAATCATATTACAACCTAACTCGTATACTTGCGAACACTGCCTCAATTCTATACATTTAGTTGCAGTATTCACACTCTAGACGTTAGTACGTCCAGAAGTGGTCAGTCTAGGCAAATCCCTATCAACAAAACACCAGAAAAATGATGCCTCTATGGAAAATATCTTAAGGTAAAGCCTTTGTGGCGAGTACTGGATGTAAAGGATGCCTTTATGGCAAAAATTTGGACAAGAAAGCCTTTGTGGGGAGTACTAGACAAGAAAGCTTTTGTTGCGAGTACTGGATGTAAAGGTTGCCTTTGTGGTAAAAATTTGAAAAGGAAAGCCTTTGTGGAGACTACTAGATGTAAAGGTTGCCTTTGTGTCGAGTATTGGATGTAAAGGATGCCTTTGTGGAAAAACTCAGGAAAGGTAAGCCTTTGTGGCAACCTCTGTTTAAGAACGCCTTTGTGGCAAAACTCAGGAAAGGTAAGCCTATATGGCGAACCTTTGTAAGGAAATGCCTCTGTGGCAAATCTTTAGACATGAAAGTCTTTATGGCTATCTCCGAAAAAGAATGCCTGTGTGGCGGATTCTGAATGAATGAAAGGAATCCATGATGAATTTTGATAAAAACGACTTATAGGGCATTCTGAGAGTATAATAATTATAGTACACTCTGTAGGAAACTATGTGTACAGCGAACTTCGAAAGAAAAGTATTGTATGAAGTGTTAAACTGAACCCCATACAGTATTAAAGTAAGAACAGTGTGCTAGTATGAGTGGCAAACCAAAAGTATTCTGTTTGTAAGGCCCTCTATAATAGGAATGGTTAAGGAATCATGAATGGACAAAACAAAGAACGTGAACGAGATATTGAAGTTATGAAAAGTAAGTTTTGATCTTAGAGTGAAGCATGACACCTATGGCATAACGAAAGTATCCACCGGAGTCAAATTGAAGAATGGGAACAATGAGATAGAAATGGAGTTTTCAAACAAGATTCAGGTAAAAAAAGGTTTTACTCACTAAGTTCTCTGAGCTTACCTCTGTGTTTTATGTCACAAGTCAATTTATTTAAAGCCATGCTAGGAGGGACGATGCCAAGGCTATGCCAAGGGTGTGGCGAGTTGGGTTGTTATGCTTACAGAGCGAGTGAAGCGGCGTGTTCGAGTATAACAAGAATACTGCGATTAGGCTAGGAAAACTATTCATAAGCCTAACAATGTAGATAAAATGAGTTGGCCAAATAAGTGATGCTGGTTATAGTGTTTAAGGGCAACATAAGTGACATATATATATTTGTACTTATAAGTTCTCATTGGGTAAAAAGTTTTGTTAAATGGTTGTAAGTATATATTGTATACATAGATGATTTGTTGGATAGGTAGCATTACTTAATAAGATGTATAAGTTTGAAAAATTTGTATGAACAAGTTTAATTAAAAACGGTAAAAGAGTGTAACACCCGAGATCCGAATCCGGTGAATCAAATCGAGTTTAGGGCATTGCATTGTTGCTGGGAATCCACAATAGCATATTGGAATGACATTGGCTTCTTCCATCCTTTACTTTCTTCCCTTTGATTCTTCGTTTCCTGCCTTCAATTTTATTCCCTTTCCTTTGGTTAGGTTTGCTTACAGTAAAAAACCCACAAATATGAATGAAGATAAATGTTTGGATAGGGATTTCACTTCTTTCGTTTCTTTATATAAACATTATAATATAATAATAATTAAAAAATATTTTCTTATTTTTTATTAAGATGTTTTATGTGGATTGTTGATTGTGCAATCTGTTAGAGGAAATCATGAGTAGTTACTTTGAACAACTATTTTAACTACAATAACAAAATTGAGAAAAAATTAGAGTGACCAAAATAGGACAAAAATCATTTTAGAGTGACCATAGGTGTAGTTTTACCTTAAATTATTTCATGCAATTAAAATAATTATAAACATAATTAGAAAAATAAAATATCAATATTGTATATCTAGCTTTTTTAAGAAAAATATTAATATAATAATTTTTATTTTCATTAACTATAGTAATATAATATTAAAAAATGACATAATTAACATTTTCACAAATTAATTTTAAAAATTAGTCAATTTTGTATACGTAAGGGAAGTATTTTTTTTCTAAATGTTTTTAAAATTTCCTATATAATTGTAAAATATATATATGTTTTTCAAATAACATTTAAAGAACTAAAAAATGTTTTAAAAATAATTTAGTTTTTAAGCAGCATACTTGAATATAAAATTTAAAATATTTCCTAAATATATTAAAAAAATAAAATTAAAAAAAATCTAGTTTCAAAAAGGAATTAAAACGAATTTTCAGAAAAAATTATTTTAAATTATTCATTATAAATACATTTCCTAAATAAAATTCTAATAAATTTTATAAACACATTTTCATATATTTTTAAACTTCGATATTGTATGTACCGTATATATTATAATTATTCAAAACATTATTTTTATAAAAAAATCTTGAATTAAAAATACATTAAAATATTATAAAATAATTTGAATTTATCTATAATATCAATCATAAAATTTATACAAAATTATAACATAATTTTAATATATTTTAATTAATACATGCAATTAAATATGTGCAGTAAAAAACTAATTATCTTATAAAATTAATTTTTTTCATGATAAAAAAATCAGTAACTAAGATACTTTTTTCTCTCCATAAATTATACCGAATTTTAAAAATTTATAAATTTCCTCTTTTGAAAAATAATAGGGATAAATATAAAAATTCTACATGAATTTTAATCAAAGGTGTAATTTAATACATAAATTTTGATATGGTGTAATTTTACATGTGAAAACTTGATTTGTGATTCAAATATATACATAAAATTTTGATTTTGATTCAATTGTGCACATTTAAAAAAAGAAAAAAAAATTATTATTTTATATTTGATAAGTATAATTATTTGTGTACCAATATTTAGACTTAAATTAGGTTAATGATTTGTAAAAGTTGAATCATTATGAATTTTTCTTAATTAAAATTATACAAAATTAAAATTTATGCATAATTTTACACATAAAACTAAAATTAAGATATAATTTTAAAATTATATAGCAAAATAATATAATAGTCAAATAACTCATCTAAATTTATCAAGTTATAATTATTAAATATTTATCATATCTTTGTATTTGATCAAGATTATCCAATTGACTTCAAAACTTCATAGAAGAGTCTACAAAAAAAAGATTCCACAAAGTTTTGCGTTCACATCAAAGTCTGCTTTATCCCCCGACCCTCATTCCAAGTTTCTCAAATTAAAACAAACTTTGACTTGTCTCCTTCCAAAGAACACTATGTTATGGAGGACTTAGAATTTGAATTATCTGCTAATCCATCAATTCTTATGTAAAACTACACTAAGAAAAGATTTCTTATATGAAACTAATAAATCAATTTACATATTTTTGTATTATCATTTTTTATACACTATTTATATATGTTATTAAATAAAACATAGCATATAAGTTAATTTTTAAATTAATCATTTTAACAATATAAAATATAACCATTGAAAGATATTATAAATTAATTTTTTATTGGTATACATGCAAAACATTATTGAATTCAATTATTAACAACTGATCTTTTACAAAAATATAAATTAATTAATAATTGTTTTGAAGATAATATTTTTTTACGATGAAGATATACTATTATAAATATATACAAATTTCTTTTACACCAAGGTTTTGAAGTCAGCGGTGACCTACAAGTCCTTTTCTCTCTCTCTATAATTATCTCCTTTTTTTTATTTATATTATAATGTTTAATTTTTATAGAAAGAAAAGAATGGATAGAATTAATTTAGCCCCAATCCAAATCCATTCCCATCCTTCTCGTAGGAATTTCCCCCCATTGTGGTTGAGCTTATCTTTTTGCTTTCTATTGTGGGCTATATTTTCTTGGAATTTCTCGCCACTTTGCTAATCATATCCACATTCCTACCAAAACAGTTTTCTTTTTTCTTTTTAATTCAAAGAATATTTAAGTTTCTCTACAATCAGGTTTGCATGTCAAAGTAATTGTTTTCCTCTAATAAACAATTTTATTTTATTTTAATGAAACTGTAATAAAACTTTTATTAGATATTTATTTGACACGTGTTCAAATTATGTTATTTTCATCCCTTACTTTTTAATATATTATAAAAATTTATAATATCAAGCATTAGCATAATATCAAATATTTAAAAATTTGAAATCAACTTCTCATCTATCAGCAATAGTATATCTAATATGGAATGAAGAAATTAGCAAAAATAAAATTCAATGATATTTATTTATCCTAGTTTGGACATGTCCATTCACATGCCATCAAGTTGAAGTTGGTCCGGTTTATGTGATTGATTTGTTTATATTTTTCTCCTGATGGAATGATTATATTGTATAAATATATAAATAATCGATTTTTTTATATTTTAAAAATATATATACGTGTAATTTCGAAACAAGCTAACAAAGATATTTAAAAAAAAGAGCTTACATCACTTGATTGTCATGTCAAATAGTTTCATAAATGACGAAGAGGAATTTTGAAACACAGATAGTTGGCTATATATGTAACATCATTGAGAAAATTTTAATTTAGACACTTTTTGGGGATGTGATAGGTAGTAGCAATGTAAGAGCATATCACTATGAATATGGTTTTTGTTTTTAAAATATTGCACATAATAATGTCACAAAATAATATCAAAAGTGGGTTTGGTTTTTTAAAATGGTATTAATATGGGTGTAATTTTATTATTATCCTTATCGAAACCATTTTTTATTTTTAGAAAAAATAAAAATTAGTTGTCGATGAAAATTGGAGTCGCCACCAATCTTTTATTAATGTGTGATTGGACCACCTAAAAATGACTTTGGTCTACGAGTTTTAGAAAAACAGGTTCGGGAGTCAGTTACGTACGAGGAAGGATTAGCACCCTCATAATGTCCAAAAATTGGTACCTAGTTAATTAATTAATGTCTTAATGTCGAAAATTTGAAAAATATAATCCTTAGCAAAAACTTAAAAACGTTACGTATTAAGACCCTTATCATTTCAGAGAAAGAAAATGACACACCCAATGCGTTAGGGCACGACATTCTAATTTCCTCAAAAATGAATTAGGCCAGAATACTCATGTAATAAAAATTTAAAAGAATATCCATTTATTCAAGATTTAAGAAATCGCGGCCCAATACGTTAGGGCACAATTCCTCCAAAATCCCAAACTTGGAATATTTCCTTTATTATTTTTTAGAAAAAATCTTCATTTCGAGAAATCAATGCGTCACATCCAATACATTAGGACACAACGTGTTGAATTCTCAATAATGAGTTCTTATTTTTTTGATTAAAGAGAAATGCTTGATTGTTAGATTTAACGAAGAAAAGCGGAACTCAATACATTAGGGCTCAATTTCCTTGAAAATCCTAAATACAAGCATTATCTCAATTTTGAAAAGTTTGAAATCGAGTAAAAAAATGATGTGATGCTACATTAAATATACAATGCAATAATAAATATTACAATGGTATAAAAATAATGTAAACAGTAAATAAGCAAAATTTGAAAAACGATGACATACGAAATATCTAATAAATGAAAAATAAATAAATAATAATAAAAAACATCTTTTAGAAGGTAAATAAAAATACAAATAAATGTAAAAATAAAGTGTGTATACGTATATTGAAAATATGGATTTACATATAAAATTTGGTTTATAGAATTTAAATAACAAAATATATAATGTATTTATGAAAACAAAAAATATATATATAAATATATTCATGCATTTACAAAAAAAATGAAATATATAAGTATAATGTAAAAATGTGGAAAATATTTATAATAAGCTTTGAATGGAGTATAAATATATGTGTATATATTATAAAAATGTATAAACATATAAAAATCATAGAATATGGGCAAACGTATAAATATTATGAAATATAAATGTGTATATATATATGTATAAAAAACTACGAAAATAAAATAATAATAAAGTATGTATATAATATGTATATATATATATTAAAACGTTTAAAATATATATGTATATATATTAACATGCATATGCGCACATATATGTAGGTATAATAATAATATATAATATAATAATAAAATAATAATAACAAAATTAATAAAATAGACTAAAAACCTAAAATGAAAGATTAATGATTAAATTAAAAATCAACAGAATTAAAAAAAATGAAGAGCCCAATTAAAAGGCGCGAATAACTCATAGGGCTCAAATGGGAAAATATCTCCATCATTTGAAATGCGTCACTTTATTAGTGCTAAATAAAATAAATAAATAAAATTCGCAGTGGTATCACCTTCTCCCTTTTTTAAAATCGTAAATAAGTAAAAAATAATCGAAAAAGAAAAAAAAAAGAAAACAGTAAGCCACCTTTAAAAATCTGTCAACCGTTCTCCATTTTTTATTGATTCTTTTTCTTTTTCAATGAAGGGAAAGGCCTCTATTTATAGCTGAACCTCCCCAAATCTAACGGTATAGATCAATTACATCAACGGCGAAGATTAAAGGGTATTTACAAATTAAATCTCTAAGATTACAAAATCATATCTTCTAAGATTACATATCATATCTAAGATTGCATATATCATATCTAAGATTGCATATCATATCTAATATTGCATATCCTCGAAGATTATGTTTCCATATGTGAGTCCGGGCTAAAATTGGGTATTACAATCCTTTTTCTAATAATTTTAGATTAAAGATATAATAATAAATTTTAGATCAATTTATATCAAATAAAATTTAAGTCTAATTAAAAACAAAAAGAAAATTCTTAAGAATGAAACAACAGATCTTATATTTCAAAATTATAATTATAATCATAATTTATAATTTTATTTAAACATCATATATTTACTTATTAATATATAAATTGTAATAAAAATAAAATTTATCATAATTTTATGAAAATTGAGACTAAATGATATTAAAAGAACTAAGCTTGTTTAAAAATATATATAACAATCAGTACAATTTAATAAAATATATAGAGGATAATCTTACATTTAGTTAGTCAAACACCTCAATTTTATATTCCAACTAAATGAATTAAATAAAATGATACAGCATTCCGGCATTCCACCCCCCATAATTTTAGATTTCCTAAACTAAATATCATCTAATAACTAATTAGGGTTACAAAAGCAGATGATTTGTATTTGCTGATTCCAACATAAATAATTTGTAGTAATGGTACAAAGGTTGAAATCACGTGATATCCTCAACATTGAAGGTAATAATTATTTTGTAGGGGAAATTCATCCAAATTACATGGCAGAGGAAAAAGTTAATGAAACTTTGAATTAGCATAAATAACGCGTAGTTGTGAAAACAGAAAAAAGAGTCGTAATGGGTGGGTAATAGGCCAAGTCCAAGGTGATAGACCTTTGAAATTGGTGGTGGACCCCTTTCCCCCCCAGCTGCATCTCTTTGAATTTTCAAATTATGTCCTACCCTTATATTTTATAATTTTGCATATATCGGGATTAAAAATAAAATAGCAATATTAATAATTTAATTACATTCTTATATGGTGTTTAAAAGATAAATGAGTTAACCTAACAACCTTATCTCAACCCTTTTTGAACGTTATTTATTTGAATACAAAAGCAGAGGAAGCCAAGTTTCCAAAGATTCTTTGATCCTTCACGTAACTTTGGTCAAAGTGTTGGAACCAATCAGTTGACGACAAGCTGGAAAGTTTGACAGGCTCTTCTGTCATTGGTTTTGTTTTGTTTTGTTTTGTTTCTCATGCATTTCCTATGTAAAGACGCGACTAAAGTTTTTTTTAAAATAATCGAACCTTTAAGGATATATATGATCTAGGACGAAAATGACCTGAGCCCACCCAAGATTTTTCATGAGAAAAGGATTAGAGAGAGAGGTTATAGTATTTTGGTTGGTTAGGTCATTTGCCCACGTTTTCGGCTGGTTTTCAAAGAGTTGTGAAGAGAATGAGTCTTTCTTTCACATCAACTTTGCTTTTCTTAATTCTATTTAGACTTTGTTTCCAATATACTCACAATAACATTTTTTTTATTAATTTCACTTGTCGAAATACCACCTATTAATATAGCATAAAATCTTTTTTTTTTTGGTTTGAAATATTGAGTTTTATGTCTTTTCCTAGGAAGCTGCCTACTGCTTGAACAATGTCAAACTCTTACCAATTGTTTGAATCTTAGGAAACATGATGAAAAATTAAAATACAAAGGAAATACTGTTTTCTTATATCTCAAGTATTTCGATAATTGAATCCGAAACTAATATTGAGAGTTTAATACATATAAATCTATTAAAATAGTTGAGATCATTTTTCTTTCTACTTCACCCTTATGGTGAATAAAATGCTTTGGAATGACCGAATTTTAAATGTTTGGCGCATCCAGGTAGCAAAGTAGACGAACTTTTTCTCTTTTGAGGTTTGGTATAGAATCAACTACTTTATTTTCGGCACCAATCATTTGAAGTTAGCTTGATAGTCGAATACCCTGAATGGAGTCTCATCAATGTCCGAAATTACATCCATTTAAAGTTGGAAGAAAAAAGTAAAGCCTCCTCTTCCCTCCCCTAAATGCAGATGTCAATTTATAGTGAACAATGTTGGGGTTACACCCATCCTTATGCCTACTTGAATTGGACTCTCATATAAAGTGATGGATGTTATTTAAAATTAGACTAGTTCTAATTGCTGGTCATATTGGCATGCATTCAATGAAAGGCCCAAAGATCCAATTCCTTCGACTGACCCAAGGGACCAGTTAAATCAATTCAACCTTTTTTTTTAACTGCAAAAACTCAAGTGGTCCCGATGAGTTAAAAAGTTATACATTCATGTAACGTAACTTCAGCATTCGGCTGATTTATCCCATGGACCGTCCTATCAGATCTTCATGTTTTATTCTGAATTAAAACTGTGTCAAATTGGACAAAATCGCCACTTCAACCAGATAAAGTAGTAACAAATTGCAGAGTCACCACAGCAGCTTGATCCATCGCCGCCTACTCCTGCCCTGCCCTACTGCCTAACACTATCTATCTTACACGACATTAGACACCTTTTTCTTGTGAATCAGTTAGTGCTTTGTCTGAAAACACATTAAAGTCTTAACAATTAAAACAAGGACAAAACTCAAAGCACACCACTTGTTTACTTCACATTGACAAATTACTCTACTAATTAAATAGCTTATTAACAATGCAAAGTAATTGGTGGCTCCAAAGGGAGTGTTAATGAGCTATTTAATGATAGTGAGTTTGCAGTCTTAATAAGCTATTTAATTAATAGACTAATTTCTCAATGTGCAAGTAAACAAGTGGTTTGTTTTTGAGTTTTGTCCTTTTAAAAAAAATAGAAATAAATAAACCTTGCTCAGCAGCCCAAGCTTTTTAGACCACATTTTTCCAGGCCCACCTTTGTTGGTTAGAGAGGTTTGAGCCATTATTGGATCAAATTGCCTTGACCCACCACCGTGAATCATTTTATATATTTATTAACAGCACGTCGTAGCCTTACTGGATTGCAAGCCTATTTTACTCGTTCAATAATGCCTAATGGGCTTCATACAAGTAATACACACACAATTTTGGAATCAAACACCTAATTTGTATTGCTTTTTATATTGCATTGTGTCAACGCAGATACATTTTTCATACGAAATGGAGTTTTAAAATTACTTTTGTTAAAAAAAAACTAGATTATTTTTTTTAGAGAATTTTAATTAAGTTTATTTATTTATTTATTAATTATCTTTTAAGTAGTCTCAACTACATAATCAATCATATCTAAAAAGAAAAATAAATTAGACACAACCTTTTTTGTGTCAAGCAAACAAGTTGAACAAAACACAATTATTTGCATCATTTTATATATTTTTAGTTTAAGGTACAAAAAGCACATAACTTTTTTTGGAAAAATCAATTAAACTCTCTTTTTTTTTTCATTCAATCAATCCTTTGGATCATTAATTTTAACAATTAATTATTAATGAAAACTTTTTTTTTATTTTTGCAATCTCACCCACGTAATAACTCTAAATTTCACGAATTCCATCATTCAACCAACAGTCAACTTTCCCCATGTGGCACTCCACCCAGAGTGCCAAATAAGCAGATGACTTGGGAAGGGTTTTTTATTTAAAAGCTAACGTGGGATTAAATAAATAAATAAAATCTTTAAAATGTAAGAACCCCAACAGAAAAAAATCCAACCTTTTCAATTGTAAACCCTAAATGAAATTCTCTCCATGATTTAAGTATATTTTTCAACAAATTAAAATATTTTAATCTTATAGCTCGAAATTTGTAGGTTTCATAATTTTGGTTGCCATCAATGGAAAACACGTGGATCAAACATTGTGAGTTTGTCAAGAACGGAGTACGTATACTATGGTGAAGTTATGTGTTACTATAAGAAGTTGGCACAAAAAGACACATCTTAGAGTAATTTAATCCAAGATAGAAAGTTTTATGAATGTTCAGATTTTCGGGTAAGTGATAAAGTTCTTTTTAATTTGATTGTTAATTGTTTGTTAAGTAAAATTAGGGTTTAGTAATATTTGAGTATTTGTAAATATTATGTTAGTAAGGTTTGGTGTACTCTTCTTTAATATTAGTAAGGTTTGGTGTACTCTTCTTTAATGGGGGAAGTGCTTAGGACTTGTGCTTTGTTTAGAATTTTTTATAAATATATTTTAATATGGAAATTTAATAGTAAGTTTACATTTGAATTTTTTATATTATATTGAGATTATACTCGAAATTTTTTGAATTTATATTAAGTTTTGGTTTATTTTAGGATGGGAATGTGGGTTTTTCTAGTAATATGATGATTGGATGTGTAATCATGCTATTAAATTACTACGATAAATACGGATAGTGAACAAAAGCTACCAAAGGAGAATATGAGACTAAGGAGGCTGTTTAGGAATTATATGAGTGATGATGGTAATAATGGTGTGAAAGAATGGTAATAATGGTCGAAACTCGAAGAAGCTATTGAAGTAAAAAAAATGAGAGGCAGATAAAGGTTTGGTGAGAACATTTGCAACTTAATCACATTCAGGGACCTCTCCAACCATGAGAGAGCCATTCACAACCTTTTCACGAACAAAAAACAAGTCGAGCTCAACATGCTTAAATTTCGAATGAAGGACAAGATTTGCCGCAACTACTACGGCACTAGAGTTATCACACCGTATGATCGGTGTATCAATAGACTCACACCGAAGTTCCCATAATAAATAATCTAACCAAGTAACGTCAGTAGTCACAACAGCTAACCCTTGATATTCGGCTTCAGCAGTGGATCGAGACACAACTTGTTGTTTCCTGGAGCACCATGAAACGAGATTACCCCTAAAATACACACAGTACTCGGTGGTGGATCAACGGTCATCAAAGTCTAATCCCCAATTTGTATCTGTGTAGCGAACTAGAGATAGCCTTTCGGATGGTCGTATAAGTAAGCCATAGTTAACAGTAGCACAGAGATAGCGCAAAATGCGTTTGAGGGCTACAAAGTGGACATCAGTCAGAGCATGCATAAATTGATAAATGCGGTTAATAGCATATGTTATGTCGGGTCAAGTGAGAACAACATACTGTAAAGCTCTGACAATGCTATGATACTCACGAGGATCATCAATCGAATTGCCCACAGTCTTAGAGAGAGGAGATGAGCTAATCATGGGTGTGTGAACACTTTTGGCCTAAACCATATGACATCAATCAAGTAAGCCAAGAATGTACTTATGTTGACACAAGTGGAGGACCCCACCGGAGGAACAATTCACCTTAACACCCAAAAAATTATGAAGGGACCCCATGTCTTTGAGTGAGAACATAGTGTGAAGACGATGAACAAAGTTATCAATATCTAAAGAAGAGTCACCTGTAATAATGATGTCGTCAACATACACCAAGACATACATACAAGATTCATTAGTGATACAAATGAATAAAGAAGCATCTGATTTCGAGAGCACAAAACCAACTGAAATAAGAAAACCTTTCAACTTATCAAACCAAGCTCTTAGGCCTTGTCAAGGCCATACAAAGCTTTGTTTAATCGACCAATAAGAGGTTGCCCATTTGTATCATTTTGAACATATCCGAGAGGTTGTTGCACATAGACTTCTTCAGTGAGATCACCATTTAGAAAAGCATTGTTCACATCAACTTGTTGTAATGACCAACCTTTGGTGATAGCAATTGAAAGGATGGTGTATATAGTGGCAGGTTTAACAATGGGACTGAATGTCTCACGAAAGTCACACTTAGGAACCTATAAACATCCTTTCGCAACCAACCGACCTTTATGATGAGCCACAGAACCACTGGGATGTCGTTTGATTCTAAACAGCCATTTGCAACTAATCACCTGTCAACCTGGTGGTGAGGGAACCAAGCTCCAAGTGCGATTTTGAATAAGAGCATCATACTCATCTTGAGCCGCTATCTTCCACTCTTTGGATGCAAAAGCTTCATCAATAGTGCACGATTCTTGTTCATACAACTCAACCGTGAGCACTTTCAATTTAAATACGTCAACCTTTGACTAAGTAATCATAGAGTGTGTATTACCCAATTATCGCAAAGGGTCAACCGTAGTAATAGAAAAAATCGGTGTGGGAGAGACAGTGTCAAAGTTAGGACCCAAGTTGTCGATATCATTATCCGAAGGAGGAGACTAAAGAACGCATACAGACATAGATGGAGATGAATGACTTTGTGAATTTTTAACACCATTCAGAGGCATGGAGCACCTTGGTTGTGAGTGTACGATGGGGAGAAAGATGGTGACACGGTTAGTTGCCGGAGAAATAGATGAAGTTCTAGTAGAAAACAGAAATCAATTCTCATCAAAGACCACATGTCGAGAAACAAATATTCGACCATTAGAAGCAAGGCATTGGTATCCTTTATGCTGAGAGTTGTAGTCTAAGAAAGTATAAGGCATTAGTAGGAAGTCACAACATGAGCTTACGAGTTTGTGTGCACTAATGATTGAGGTTTCTAATTTTGTGACTTTTTTATTTACTTTGGACTTTTTCAATGAAACTCACTCACAATGCTTTTATTTGTGATTGTTCAAGTACTTTTTCTACTCGTATTGACTTTTTCTGTATTTTTCTTTTGTTTTGCACATCTTAGCTAGACCCATAATCACTATATCACACTGTTCCTTCTTATTTCACTCTAATTTTTACAAAACCACCATGATGTATCTATTTATACCTCAATACATATGGTCAGACGTTTAAATTCGTGCATTTCAAGGGGAAAAAAAAGGTAAGTACAAGTTCATATTTTGGCTTCGGTTTTGTATGAAGGTTCATCAATAAGAGTTTTCTAACTCAAATATGGGTACTAAGGATCCATGAATAAGGTTGGATTTTTGGCTCTAGGTTTTACCAAACTATGCCTTAGGTCCTCCCTAGGCATCTCAATATTCTCAAGTTTAATCAATCAAGCAATCACAATTCTAACCTTTTATCATTCATACTAGCATACTCATTTCCTTGTATTCTTTCTTTCATTTTGTATATTCAATTACTTAATGCCTATTTATAGTGTAATATATAGAACTTAGTAGTCTAATAACTGAAAGTTTAAAATCACCCACTATCATGCCAAATTTACAGTAAATACACATCAACCTATATACATGCTCCTAATCAATCACTTGTATTTCTACAAGCTCAAGCACACTTTTTGAAAAGAAAAATAAAAGAAAAAAGCATAAAAATAAAAATTAAATATCCTATGTTACCCCTCACACTTTAGTCCCTAATGTGCAACCTTTAATTAGATAAGGAACGAAGTTACCCGATTGATCATGACATTGTCATAGTCTTATGATGGATGCTTCATTCCTTGCCTGTTTAAAGCTCATAGATGTAGTGATTTCTTCATATGGGATTCCTCCATGGAAAATTTAAAAACTAATATATATAAACTACTGTTACTCATACCCCTAATCTAAAATAATAAAAATAAAAATCATCCTAATTAATTGTTTTACAAATCCAATAATTAAAAATAGTCTTTCAATCATCAAAATGGGGAGATTAACCCCTTCATCCGAGCTTTTCTTCTCCCCGAGGCATGGCCTCTCAAGGAGCCTCCAACTGAGAATGTGCTTGCTAGGTTGGGTTATGAATGATGTGCCCTCTCTGCTTAGATCGTTACAGTTAGAATGTCACATCGTAGTTGTCATCTTCATCCTCTTAGGAATCTTGCTCCATAACGTCCTCCTTTTTCTTAGCTTCCTCGTCTTCACTTCTTTACTCTTCATATGTATTCATAGGGCCATATTTGTTGGGGGCAAATTTGATATTCGCATACCATTTTGCTGTGCGAACTCTTGTCCTACTAGCCCATTTTTTTGTATCCATCTGATCATCCATTCATAATCCAAAATTTCACTTTCCATAGTCTATTTTCGACCTTCTGCTGTTATTTTTCTTTTTAGAGATGCTGCTACATTCATCTTTTGCTTTTTTCATTGGTTCCAATCCTTAATTTATTTTCGATTGAGCTCAACATACTTGGTATACATAGAGTCACCTATTAAGCTCTTCGTCGGCCTCATGAACTGTTCGTTTGCTTCCATCAAAGCCTTAGCCTTATTGCATAACGTTGTCAAAAGGTGAGAGAAGAAAACCCCGACCTTCTAGCCGCTTATATATCGCTTCATATTGTGATAGATTCATTAGCTGATGCAAATATATTTTCTCTGTAAAATGTCATACAACGAAATAGGTCAAAAACTGTTTACGTTAGAAACATTCATGGTAGGTTTAATTCTAGTGCACAAAAATGGCATCCACATCTTAGCTACATGAAACATTATTGCTTGATTAAAATTTTTTGGTAGTCCAGTATCTGGTCAGTGGTTTCATTCACCTTTCCCTTCAATTAAGTAGTTTACAATGTCATCCATATATATGTCGTTAAAATTAGTTACATTAATATTGTCAAGAAAATCACTATCATAGTATAGAACATTTTAAAATCACAAATTTCCCAAGGGATGACATAAACCTCTGTATCCTTGATTGTCCATACGGTCTCCTAAACTATTGATCCTTAGAGGATGCAAAGAACTCCTAAAGAACCGGGATAACAACATTTTCTTTCAAGGTAACGCAAAAGCATTCCCATCTATGGTTCTGAACTAGCATCCAAATTTCTTTATAAAGAATCATCGATGGTTCAAAACCCCTTTCTTGAATGAATGTCTTCCCTTGTAATCCTAGAAAATATTTTTAGACATTCAGGTTTGGAAATTTTGAGAGGCTTGCAACCACCGGTGGCTCTTATTCACTAATTCTTCTAGACTTTCTAAGAGGCATGTTCAGTAATATTTTTTACTAGAAGAAATAAATTAAGCAATATATTTCAAGGAAACTAAAGAACAATGCAATGGAACAATAAAAGTTAAATAGGAACCTTTAACCTCGATTGAATGTGTGGAATTCGTTGTAAGAGTTTGTTGCAAGTCCTTTGTTGATGTAGAGTTTTGTTCTTGCACAAACTAAAAACAAAAGAAAAAGAAGAAAAGATTGCAGAAAAAGAAAATAGGTTTTTTGGTATTTGAATAAGTTGAGGAGGTTTTAGAGTTAGAAAGGGTTTAGGAATAGTTTGAAAGTGTTTTAGTTATAAAAATATGGGTATTTTAGTTTAAAAACCGAGTAAAATAAGGGTTAAAGTCGGCGTTGCGCAACAGGGCAATCGATCTTGTAGAAAATTACAGCGATGTCACGACATAAGGGTTCTATGTTGCGATACCCCCGACAGGCTACTGATGTCACGACATTGGGGTTCGATGTCGTGACACACCTTGAAGTTTTTAGAATTTGGGGATACTAATTATTGTGTCGTGATACGGAGGTGCCATGTTACGACATCAAATTGAATTGTTTGACTTTTCGAACCTGTGATCGGTGTTGCAACATGGAGGTCCCGTGTTGCTACATAGACTCTGTTTTGGCCCTTCTTCTTGAATTTCAAAGTGTTCGGAATAATATATATTTAAACAGTTTAAATATAATTAATCCTAAGCTACCCGTAAGTCTATTTAAATACTATAATATAAAAAAAATTAACTTCATTTAAAAAGATGTCATGTATTTCTGCCAGATTTGTCTGTCAGCTCTGTCAGTGTATACATGGATGTGCCTTTAATCCATTTTCTATCTATATTAGTCCAGCATTTGTCATGCCACTCTCTTTTGTTTCGTTTGTCTCGCTTTTTGAATATGCTTTTTCGACCTACACTAGTCACAGAAAATACCTTTTTGGCTAAAAATAGTTAGGGGTTTTTACAGATTTTTCATAACATAATCTCCCTAAATTTTTCTTGTTTCCCTTATTCTGTTGGTGACCGCATTTGAATATCTCAATCTCACCATTGATTTTCATGATTAACTCATTATTTTCAAAATCGATGGTGGACCTAGATGTGGCTAAGAATGGTCTACCCAATAGGATAGATATCTCACGATCTTCCTCAAAATCCAAAATTACGATATCGATCGAATGATAAAACTACGCACCTTAACCAACACATCTTCAAGTACCCATTTCGGTTGTACCGAAGATCTATCAGCTAATTGTAATGTGATATGTGTGTTTTTAAATTCCCCTAACCTGAGTTTCTTGTATATTGATAAAGTAATTAAATTTATACTAACTCCTAGGTCACATAAAGCCTTACTAAAGTGAATATCCCCTATCTCTATAAGAATTGTAAAACTCCCCATATCTTTTAGTTTTGGGGTATCTGTTTAGGAATTATCGCACTACAATATGCGTCTATATTAACTTTTTCAAGTATAATATAATTATAAATATATGTTAGAGCAACTACAAAACAGAACCCAACTAATACAAAGCATAGCAGGCGAAAAATGGAAAAACTCATTCTTAGCAAATGCATATATCGGGACTAAAGACTTGCACAACATAATAATGTGTGGTTTAATGTTGCAAATTTAATTGAAGATATCTAAATATTTAGTTTAAGAAAAATTATCCCATACAAAGCTTATATAAAAATATTTAGACTTCACAAGCGAGTTGAGAGTTTAAAATATGTATAATAAAAAAACAAATATATAAACAAATGGGACACTCGTCTTATTTTAAACCATGTATATGAAATCTAAAAACTCTACAAATTATGTATCAAATAATTACTAACATTAATTCAACTATCACGTTGTAAAATTAATTCAAGATCTTATGAAAGTTAAACCTATTAAACTAGCGTGAGACAATATTCAATTATTTTTATATTTATATTTTATAAATTTAAAAAATAATTTGATTTAATTTCTTATTTTATTGTAGTTTTTTATTCTTATGTTATTTTACCAATTTTAATCTTACAATTAATATGAAATTAAAAATGAGTTACAAAATATAAAAAAAGAAAAGAAAAACCACGTGGCATAATTTGATGAAAGGGGCACAGTTGGGGGCATGGGGTGGGGCAAAAGGTTTTTTGTTACATATTTTTGGAAAATTCAGTCATCACTCATGAATAACGCGAGTTTCAAAGTTGAAAAAATTTGATATATTACGAAATTTAATTCTTAAAAATGAATAACTTAAGAAATAAAAGAATAATATAATTATTAAACTAAATACTTGAGATTTGATTTTATATTTTTAGAAGTTACCATTAGTATTACAATTAATTTATTCTAACTACTACACATTATAAGAATAAAAATCTTTTGTCCCTATTTATGTCATCAATATAAAATGAACACGTAGATTTAAAATTTTGTTATTAAATTGAACTATCTTTCAAAAAAATTGACATAAACGACGATTATCCCTACCTTCTTGCTAATCTCAGAATAAAGGAGACACTTTCTCACGAGAATGAAGCCGATCATCATTAACAAAGGATGAAAATCTATCAAGATTCAGGACATATAAACACTGCAAAAAGACCCCATTAATTGGCATAAGCTTTTCTAAAAAGAAAGTTTAAAAGATTTCTTGTTTTTAGTTTTAAATCATTTCATTATCTGCACTTCTACCTTTTGCTTCTTCTGGACTATTAATTATTTTAAAACCTAAATTATTATTTTTCTATGGAGATTCATTTACAATTTATTATAACGGGCTACATAAATTGTCTTGTTTGCTAATTACAATGTTAATATTATTATTTGTTGGCCTTATTTCTCACATAATCATTTATATCTCACTGTGTTAATTATTGTTCAACATTCAACATTGGAATTTGGTTCTAGAGTTGTTCATGGATTAGGCCGGATTCAGGTTGGACTCTAATAATAGCTCTTATTGTTAAGTTTAGGTGTAGCTCGACTAAAAAAATGAGCTTAAATTTTTGTTCAAACTCGACCCAGATAAAAATGTTAAAATCTAGATCCAACCAATATTAATTTTTTAAAATTTTATTTTTTATATAAAAAAATTTTAAAAATATAATACGTCAAGTACACTAAAAATATTAAAATAAATGTTTCCCAACAAATTAAAAATAAATTTAAAAAATCTTTATATTTAAATAACACTAAGATAAATGCAACTTAACAGGTAAATGCCTCTAAATTAGTAGCAAAATTAACAATAATATAATTGTTATACAATATCCAAACATTAATAACAAAATAGTAGCAACATAATAGTGAAATAGTAGCAAAACAGTGACAAAAAGTAAAAAAATAGTAGCAAAGCATGGAAAAATAGTATGGTTTTTATTAAAAATTCAGGCTAGATCGAAAAAAATATTACTCGAAGCTCGACTCGTTTTTTAAATATACTTTATTTTTTAGCCAAATTTATTTTTTTTAATTTATATTTTTATATAAATTCTCACATTTTTCTCACCCCGGCCATACACATAGTTCGAATGCAAAGAAAAATAATAAAATAATGTAATTTGATGGCAAAATTGTAAATTGTATGAAATTAAACTTAAACAATTTGAATTCTAAGGTTTTCTAGGCCATTCTTCTTCAAAATTTCAGCTAAACAGTCATGGGAGAGAGAGTTTAAGCTGATTTTGCATATTTTTACTGCATACTAAAATCTCGTAGATACTCATGAAAAATAAAAATTAACGGAATAGTCCCTGAACTCCTGTAAATATTACAATTTAACCTAGGTAAGTTCGTACTGTTAACTTTAATATTTGTATTGAATTGATGAATGGTATTATGTATTTATTCTATTGTTGAAAATGAAATATTGTTAAAGTTATAAATTTGAATTGGATATTTGGATTAAATGGAACACGAGATTTGAGTACATTCAGCATTCGGTGAATTAACGGTGTTGAAGGAAAATGACAACCAATTTACCCAAGTAAAACGAAGTTCAACATTTGCTGTGAACTTTCGTGTTTACTTTCCGTTTAGCTCTCACGAGCTTCTGTTTCACTCATATGAGTTTCTGTTCAGCTCTATTGAGCTTCTGTTTAACCTTTACGGGTTTCCGTTCAGCTCTTACGAGCTTTCGTTGAACCCTTATGGGTTTCTATTTAGCTCACATGAGCTTTTGTTCAACCTTCGGGCTTTTGAAAAAGATGTACTCTTATCCGTAACTCGTTCTCTGATTTAGGAAGATTTGGTAAGTGAATATGTAATTGAAATTGAAAAACATATTGTTTGTTATTGGTATTAATCTGAAATAAGTGTATTCATCGAGTGAAGTTGTGATTGGTAGGGAGTTAACATTGAATGAATTTATTTAATTGATCTGTTATAGTAGGTTCGGTAAGATTTATGTTTAACCCATTGAACTTACTAAGCTTTATTAAGCTTACTCATGTTGGTTAATGTCTATGTAGATTTTCGAGAGTTTGGAAGATCGGATCAGCACATCAAGTCACACTATCCAGCTTATTTTGGTAGTTCTTGAAATGTACACTATGGTTTATATGACATGTATAGGGTTGGTGTGGATTTGATCAAAGTTGGTTTGTGTAAATATTATGAAATTATATTTTGTTTATATTTACAATCAACTTATATATGTGTGTGTGTGGTCTTATCATGCTTGATATATGTTTGGTGTGGTTAAGTGAATGATAGTTTATAGGCATGTTGGTGAATGAGATAATATAGTATGTTTTGTATAAGTGTGCAAATATGTGCTTTGATCAATATGGTAGATTTGAATGTTAAATAAATGTGATAATATGGTATGTTTAAAGTTTGATTTGGTTGTATTGAAGGTCTTGTTATGGCTTATGAGTGTGCAAATTGAAGTGTTTAGGTTGAAATAAAAAATGGGTGAGACATGTGGCTTCAAAAAAAAGCCTATTTTCATCCACACGGGCGTGTGTCTCAGCCGTGTGTGACACACGGCCTAACACATGGGTGTGTGGTTTGCCGTGTGCCCCCTGGATCTATTAAATTGCAAAATAGAATACCCAGGATTTTTCACACGGGCGTGTGGCTTGGCCGTGTGACCTCTGCACCTTAATATTACAAGTCAGTATGCTCACATGGCCTAGCACACGGGCGTGTGGCTTGGCCATGTGACCCAAGTTAATAAGCATTCTAATTTAGACATGGGTTAGGACACGACCTTGTGCCCCTATTTTGAATGCCAACATGGCCTGGCCACACGGGCATGTGTCCCCTGCTCTTTTAAAAAAATTTTTGATATTTTTTTAAAAGTTCTCTAAGTACCTGATGTAGTCCCAACTTATTTCTAATGTGTATTTTAGGCCTCGAGGGCTCATTTAAGGGACAATATGATTGATTATGACTGGTTTCTGAGATGTATGTTAAATGATATGAAATGTTTGTATTTGATCTGGAAAGTTCGGTAATGCTCTGTAACCCTATTCCGTTGACGGATAAGGGTTAGGCGTGTTACATTTAGTGGTATCAAAGTTATGATTTAGCCAATTCTCAAAATGAACGTAGTGTGTAAAATGTCTAAAAATACATACCATATAAATATGTGATAGTGTGATGTGTATGATTCGATCTAACCTTTGTTTTCTTATAGATTGTAAAGATGTCAAACGGATCTGAACGTGCTGACCATGATGAGGTTAATAGTAGAGCACCTACTTCTGAACATGGGACGAGTAGTGATGTCCGAATCCCTCCTGCTTAAGAACAAGAACTTAAAAAATATGTTTTTTGGGTATATGAATCAGCGATTCAGTGAATTTATGCAATAAAGAAATCTGACTCAACAACCTCCACCCCCTATTGTATCACCTGTAGTGCCTCTGGTTGCACCTCCTCCCCCTCCAATGACTGAATCTAGTAAACGTACTCTGATTGAGAAACTCAGAAAGTGTAGGGCTGAAGAATTTCGGTATAACAGACTGATTTTGGGCCTAGTCGGAACAGTGGCTTCGGGACCACAAATTCAACGAGGAAATTTTTATTATTATATTTTTATGGTCTATAATTTCATGAAGTGATTTTGCGAAAATTTCGTTCGAAAATTTCGACGTTTGGGCACTCAATTTAGTAAAAAAGACTAAATTGAAAAGAGTGCAAAAGTTAAGTTCTACATGTTAGAAGTGTCCAATTGTTATGAAATTTTAAATTGGAGGTCCTTATATGATAATTAGACCATTGGTTAAGTTGGTGGACAAAAATGGACATGGTTAGGCATGTTTCCAAAGTTTTTCATTAAGGGCATTTTGGTCATTTAGTTATTAAAATGAATTAAAAACAAAATTAAAAGCCAATTTTTGTCCATCTTCAAGATATGGCCTAGATTTGCATGAAGAAACCATGACTAGGGTTTTTCAAGCTTCGAAGCTCGATTGTAAATCCTTGTAACAAGATCTAGCTATTTCTACCATTATTTTGAACTAGGGTTTGTGTTTAAAAATTTGCCCATGAATGATATGCATGTATTTTGATGTTTTATGGAAGAATATGAATGTTTGGGGTGTGATAAACGGCTTTTACTAAGTGATTTTTGATGAAAATACCTAAAAGGATTAATTTGTAAAAGTTATAAAAATGTCACAAGTGTGTGAATAAGTAAGTATTGTGGACTGCTATAGTTATGAAAATGGTTCGGCTAGGCCTAAAATGTAATGCAAGGAAATTGAATAAAAATTACTTTACGAGTCTAGGGGCAAAATCGTAGTTTTGTGAAACTCTAAGGGAAATAATCTAATTTTTCCAAAGTGTGATTTTTGGACTAGATTGAATAATGTGAGTGTTTATAAGTTTAACGTGTGATTATAAATCAAGAAAGATGAGAACTAGACTTTGATCAGTGAAAAAGAAAAGTGAGAAAAAGTGAAAAATTTCCCGGTTGAACCTCCGGAATAGAAAAAATACGGATGAAGTGACAGTAATGGTCACATGTGTGGCACGGACTGTGTGCAAGCCACTATTTGAAAGTGATTGTAATGGTCATGTGTGTAGTACTATGTGCAGGCTGCTACGTGTACTGAGTATCATTGATTATAAAGGTGGTTGCTATGTGTTGATTCCACCGGGTACCATTGATTATAAAGGTGGTTGCTATGTGCTGATTCCACCCGGTACCATTGATTATAAAGGTGGTTGCTATGTGCTGATTCCACCCGGTACCATTGATTATAAAGGTGGTTGCTATGTGCTGACTCCATCGAAAATCATTGAAAATAAAGGTGGTTGCTATATGCTGATTCCACCAAATATAATTGATTATAAGGGTGGTGCTATGTGCTGATCCACCTTGTAACGATTATTATTTCGAAGTGATCATTAGGAAATTGGCTAAGTGAAAATACATGTAATCACGTAACGATTAAGTGTAATTGAATAAGAGCAAGTGATGAACAATGTGCTCGACACTTAATCGACCCTTTGGTACAATGAAATGAAGTAATGAAATTATGAAAGAGTAAATTTAACAACAAAATAGTTTAGGACAACAATAGTTGTGTGACTTTGAAAAATAACTAAAAATAGTGGAAATTGAATTAGATGCTGAATGAGATATGGGATTAAAGCCGAATGAGTCTATTCTCACATAAAGGAAACAGAGTAAGCAAAAGAGTTACATATTTTGAGATATTTGAATTATAGTGAGACAGGGTTAGAATGATTTCGGAATCCCTTATTCTAACTTTGGAAAATCAATAAATATTCTACAAAAATAATTATGATTTGTGATTTACATGTTTAATTTTCTAAATGAGTTTATTTTCAAAAGAAACAAACGGGAACATCATTTGAATTTTGTACAAAGAGATAATTAATTTTTAGTGAAGAGGAGTCAGAACTGTCAACCAGTGAAATAGGGGTACTTTAAAGAATAAACTATACTTATTGGCTAAGCCAAAAAGTTTGAGAATATTATGGTAAGAAGATATGTGAGTCTAGCTTCGAGGTGAATCTTAATTTGGAGCTCTGTAGCCCGAGATATAAATAAATCATTGACTCTGACTCTGACAGTCAACTTGAATTTACATATGGGAAAAATAGTGAAAGTATGTATAATGTTGTTTAAGTGTGTTATACACATTAAGGATGTGGAATGGAGAGGAGGTGGAGGAAAAATTGGGAAATATATGAATGATTTGTGTATAATTTGTAATACGCTTGATTATAATTGATAAACGATGAAATAGAAATGACACATATATTTGTGCATTATTGGTCATGGTTTAAGCTCATGTGGGAAAATAAAGTTTCATAGTATGTGTGTATGGTATATCTGGTATATGATTTGGAATGAAGTAATGTTATGAATGGGTATTGAGTTAACACATGTTAGTAAGTTTGATACATGAATAAATATTGTGCTCATCTATACTTTTAATGCTTATGTTATATGTTTATTTGGCTGGCATATTTGCTATACATGCTTAGGCTTTAGCTAAGTTGTGGCGGGATTATGCCACGTTAAATCTATAAGTTATGCATCGAAATAGTAAGTGCCTAAATGGAAATATGCTTGTTATCATGAAAGGGGAGGTAAGGTTTAAATTAAGTAATCTCTAGTGAAATGGTTTATCATGTGGTTAGTTCCAAAAAGAATTATGTTTCAATGCACTAGCTTGCAACTATGGTTGAATGATATGTTTCTATCTTGTGTGATAAGCATAGGAAACGGGTGTGGAAAGGTAAGGAAATAATAAGTTCATACTTGAAGTGTAAAATGACGAAAAAAGAGGATGATGAGTTGAATTGATGTTGTTATTTAAGCTAAAATGATATTTTCATTGCAAAATTGAGAATTTCATAAATGTGTTAATGAATGGTATAATCGATAAACATTGAGTTAATTGGTAAATACGTATTAGTATTGAACTTAATGATATTGAATTGTAAGTGAATTAAAAGGAAATTGGTAGTTATATGATTTGAATTGTAAGCATGAGAAATTGTGAAATGAATGAAAAGAAAATGAAGCATTGAATTGCATGAGTATGTATCGAGTTTAGTAGGCCTTATTTATTATGAATATAATATTTTGAGGATATATAGTGAAGAATTATAAAAGTATGTTAATAATTTGAAAATTTTAATTTAGATGAAATTTTATAACTCGGTTTAATACGTTTACAAGTGTATTTCTAGTAATGCCTCGTACCCTATTCCGGTGTCGAATATGGGTTAGGGGTGTTACATTTAGTGGTATCAGAGCTATGGTTTAGTTGGTTCTCGGACTAACATAGCGTATGTGAGTTTAGTTATACATGCTAAATTATTACTCGTGATATTGTAATATCTTCCGGCTCTAATGAAATTATTTTGTTAAGACAGAGATGAGTTCTAACCAAGCTGATTTCAATAATGCTGAAAATTTATATTGAGGTGATTGAAATGTGTTTGTAAAGAAACGAAATTTAGTAAGGTATGAATATAAGTTCATGATAAGTATGTGTTAATGTATGAAATAAGATAACCATGGGTTGAGAAATGTGGAAACGTAGAATAAAATGAAAGTTTATATGGTGATAAGCCCATCTGTGTTTGCTTGGCGTGCATATGATGTTATGTGCTCAACATATTTAATTAAGTAAATATGGTAAGCAAAGATACACAAATAGGTGGAATGTGGGTTTATGTACATTTGCTTGAATAAGTGTAATCAGTATATTTATATGATAGAATCTTATGTTTAATTGTTAAATTAGAAAGAATATGATGTTTGTTTTTATGTCTTTATTATTGAACCATGAATATTATAATAGTATGAAAATTGAATTGGAAGACCAAATTGAGTAGAACGCAGGAATGAGTACTTTCGTTCAGTGATATGTGATGAATTGACGAAAATGACCATGGTTTGACCATGGCAACATGTGAAAATGTGATTATGTGTTTTCGTGTAAGACCATAGCTGGGCTATGGCTTCGGTGTGTGATATGTGGTGATGTACAACACCATAGTTATAGTTAAAAAAGAAGTTAAATTTGATGACAGAAAATATTCAGGTATGATACCGAAAGAATGTATGTATTAATTGGAAGTTCTTCCGAATTGTTTTTTGTTAGTGAATGGAATAATGTAAGGTTTGTGATGACAGTCGAAAGCTCTATTGGTCTGGTTGGTTTATGACCGATTATTGTTCTGTTTTATATGCATATTTAGAAAGTGTATTATCCTTGCTACAATGAAATTCCAGAGCTGGTAAGTGTTGTTCTCTTTTGGATTTCCCTGGTTTTTTGTGTAAGGAAATTGCCATCAGCAAGGGTATAAATAATGAGAGTCCAAGCTCAAAATTGTATGATGTAATTTTCCTCAAGTAAATTTGATTAAAGTTAATGAGTTCGATCAGGATATTTTTTCCTCGAACTAATACGGTTTAAAATATCTTTGATTTGCATGTTAAAAGAATGTTGAAAGATTGTGTGTTTAAGCTATATTCTCAGCATGAAGAAAAGAGTACTTTGATATGTTAAAGTTCGATGGTTGAAATCAACTCAATTGTTTTATTAGAGTGAACTAATTTATCGAGATGTGATTTGAGTTGTATGTATTTAAGCATGTGCATTTACGAGTATGAAGACAAATAGTCAAAATGAAAAAATATATATATTTTTTAGAAAGAATGATATAGAGATATATTTATTGAAAAGAGATATACGAGATTAAATTGATTACTGATTCTGGAAAGTTAGTGAAAGTGTTTCATGAGAGTTGAAAGTAACCACTTCTAGTAAGATTTTCGGGGACGAAAATCCGTAAAGGGGAGAGAGTTGCAACAGCCCAATTTTCGGCCTAGTCGGAATAGTGGTTTCGAGACCACAAATTCAACAAGGAAAAAAATTATTTTTATTATATTTTTATGGTCTATAATTTCACGAGGTGATTTTGTGAAAATTTTGTTCAAAAATTTTGACGTTTGGGCACTCAATTTAGTAAAAAGGACTAACTTGTAAAAAGTGAAAAAGTTGAGTTCTACATGTTAGAAGTGTCCAATTGTTATGAAATTTTAAATTGTAGGTCCTTATATGGTAATTAGACCATTGGTTAAGTTGGTGGATAAAAATGGACATGGTTAGGCATGTTTCCAAAGTTTTTCATTAAGGGCATTTTGGTCATTTAGTTATTAAAATGAATTAAAAACAAAATTAAAAGCCAATTTTTGTCCATCTTCAAGATATGGCTGAATTTTGCAAGAAGAAACCATGACTAGGGTTTTTCAAGCTTCCAAGCTCGATTGTAAGTTCGTTCTAGCCCCGTTTTTAATGATTTTTATGTTTTTAAAATCCTCGTAACAAGATCTAGCTATTTCTCATGTATTTTGATGTTTTATGGAAGAATATGAATGTTTGGGGTGTGATAAATGTCTTTTACTAAGTGATTTTTGATGAAAATGCCTAAAAGGATTAATTTGTAAAATTTATAAATATCTCACAAGTGTGTGAATAAGTAAGTATTATGGACTACTATAGTTATGAAAATGGTTCGACTAGGCCTAAAATGTAATGCAAGGAAATTGAATAAAAATTATTTTACGAGCCTAGGGGCAAAATCGTAGTTTTGTGAAACTCTAGGGGAAAAAATCTAATTTTTCCAAAATGTGATTTTTGGACTAGATTGAATAATGTGAGTGTTTATGAGTTTAATGTGTGATTATAAATCAAGAAAGACGAGAAATTGGCTTTGATCAGTGAAAAAAAAAGTGAGAAAAAGTGAAAAATTTCCCGGTTGAATCTCCGGAATAGAAAAGATACGAATGAAGTGATAGTAATGATCACATGTGTGGCACAGACTGTGTGCAGGCCACTATGTGAAAGTGATAGTAATGGTCATGTGTGTAGTACTATGTGTAGGCTACTACGTGTATTGAATATCATTGATTATAAAGGTGGTTGCTATGTGCTGATTCCACCCGGTACCATTGATTATAAAGGTGGTTGCTATGTACTGACTCAAATGAAAATCATTGAAAATAAAGGTCGTAGCTATATGTTGATTCCACCGAATATAATTGATTATAAGGGTGGTGCTATGTACTGATCCACTGTGTAACGGTTATTATTCCGAAGCGATCATCAGGAAATTGGCTAAGTGAAAATACATGTGATCACGTAATGATTAAGTATAATTGAATAAGACCATGTGATGAACACTGTGCTCTATTCTTAGTCGACCCTTTGGTACAATGAAATGAAGTAATGAAATTATGAAAGAGTAAATTTAACAACAAAATAGTTTAGGACAACAACAGTTGTGTGATTTTGAAAAATCACTAAAAACAGTGAAACTTGAATTAGGTGCTGAATGAGATGTGGAATTAAATCTGAATGAGTCTATTTTCACATAGAGGAAATATAGTAAGCAAAAGAGTTACATATTTTTATATATTTGAATTTTAGTGAGACAGAGTCAGAATGATTTTGGAATCCCCTATTCTAACTTTGGAAAATCACTAAAAATTGTAAAAAAATAATTATGGTTTGTGATTTACATGTTTAAATTTTTAAATGAGTCTATTTTCAAGAGAAACAAACGGGAAGATCATTTGAATTCTGTACAAAGAGATAATTAATTTTTAGTGAAGTGGGGTCAGAAATGTCAAACAGTGAAATAGGGGAAACTTTAAAGAATAAATTGTACTTATTGGCTATGCCAAAAATTCTGAAAATATTATGGTAAGAAGATATGTGAGTCTAGCTTCGAGACGAATCTTATTTTGGAGCTCTTTAATTTAAGATATAAATAAATCATTGACTCTGACTCTGACAGTCAGCTTGATTTTACATATAGGAAAATAGTGAAAGTATGTATAATGTTGTTTAAGTGTGTTATACACATTAAGGATGAGGAATGGAGAGGAGGTGGAGGAAAAATTGGGAAATATATGAATGATTTGTGTATAATTGGTCATACGTTCTATTATAATTGATAAACGATGAAATAGAAATGACGCATATATTTGTGCATTATTAGTCATGGTTTAAGCTCATGTGGGAAAATAAAGTTTCATAGTATGTGTGTACGGTATATTTGGTATATGATTTGGAGTTAAGTAATGTCATGAATGGGTATTGAGTTAACACATGTTAGTAAGTCTGATACATGAATAAATATTGTGCTCATCCATGCTTATAATGCTTATGTTATATGTTTATTTGGCTGGCATATTTGGTATACGTGCTTAGGCTTTGGCTAAGTTGTGGCGAGATTATGCCAAGTTAAATCTATAAGTTATGCATCGAAATAGTAAGTGCCTAAATGGAAATATGCTTATTATCATGAAAGGGGAGGTAAGGTTTAAATTATGTAATCTCTAGTGAAATGGTTTATCATGTGGTTAGTTCCAAAAAGAATTATGTTTCAATGCACTAGCTTGCAACTATGGTTGAATGAGATGTTTATGTATTGTGTGATAAGCATAGGAAGTGGGTGTGGAAAGGTAATGAAATAATAAGTTCATACTTGAAGTGTAAAATGACGAAAAAAGAGGATGATGAGTTGAATTGATGTTGTTATTTAAGCTAAAATGATATTTTCATTGCAAAATTAAGAATTTCATAAATGTGTTAATGAATGGTATAATCGATAAACATTGAGTTAAATGGTAAATACGTATTAGTATTTATCTTAATGATATTGAATTGTAAGTGAATTAAAAGGAAATTGGTAGTGGTATGATTTGAATTGTAAGCATGAGAAATTGTGAAATGAATGAAAAAGAAATGAAGCATTGAATTGCATGAGTATGTATCGGGTCTAGTAGGCCTTATTTATTATGAACATAATATTTTGAGGATATATAGTGAAGAATTATAAAAGTATGTTAATAATTTAAAAATTTTAATTTAGATGAAATTTTATAACTCGGTTCAATACGTTTACAAGTGTATGTGTTCTGGTAATGTCTGATACCCTATTCTGGTGTCGAATACGGGTAAGGGGTGTTACATTCGGGTAGGTCAAAAGGTGACTAGTTAAAGCTGAGTATTGGCTTCAAAATACAATAAGGGTCTTTGAAGAAATGGCTTTTTCCTTTGATGATTATCTGAGATGTGCTATTTCATTACTAAAAGAGGAAGTGTATAATTGGTGGTCAACAATCGTAGCTGTGGTACCAAAAGAGAAAATTTCATGGGAATTTTTCCAGACTAAATTTAAGAAGAAATATGTAAGCAAAAGGTATTTGGACAAGAAAAAGAGAGAATTTCTTAAGTTACGCCAAGGAAACAAATCAGTTGCTAAGTATGAAAGAGAATTTATATATCTCAGTAAATATGCCCTAAAAATTGTGCCAACCGAAGAAGAAATGTGCATTCTGTTTGAAGATGGTTTGAATGATGAGATTCGAATGATGATTGGAGGCAATGAAAAACGAGAAATTATTGTTTTGTCTGACCGTGCATAGAGAATGGAAGAGGTGTACAACCAAAAAATGCAGCGGGATAGATGGAATCGGGAACTTCACAAAAGAGGCTCTTTTAAGTCATTTGTGGCATCCCCGGCTAAAAAGTCTAAAGATGATTTCAGTCGAGTGACCTTAATGCCTGAACGTTCGAATAAAAATAAGACGATCCAACATGGTCTTGGAGTATCTACTAGACTCGTTGTTAGTGTGGGTAGTGTGCAAAATACTCTTAAGCCTAAATGTAGATATTGTGAGAAATATCACCCTGGTGAGTGTAGAAGTAAAGTTTGGGCTTGTTATAAATATGGATCAACTGATCATTTTATTCGTAATTGTCCTCAATTGCAAAAAGAAGAGAAAGAGAAGAAAGAAAAGAAAATGCCTAGTTCATAGAGAAGTAGACGTTCGAGTCAAAATAGTGCCACTGGGACTGCTCGTTCAGGAATGAAAGATACTGCTGCTCGGTCAAAGACTAGAGCACCTGCACGTACCTATGCCATTCAAGCTAGAGAGGAAGCTATGGCTCCAGATGTGATTGCTAGTACATTCTATCTCCTTGATGTTACCGTGTATGTATTGATTGACCCTGGGTCCACTCATTCTTATATTTGCACTGCATTAGTAGTGGAAAAGAAGTTGCCTGTTGAATCTACTGATTATGATATTCAAGTTACTATTCCATTAGGTCAAAGTGTGATACTTAATTTAGTGTGTCGTAAATGTCCACTGAAAGTGAAAGGCTGTGAATTACCTACTGATTTGATGTTGCTACCCTTTCGGGAATTTGATGTTATTTTGGGGATGGATTGGTTATCTTTGCATGATGCTGTGATAAATTGCAGACAAAAATGGATTGATTTGAAATGTCAGACAAGAGATATGATTTCACTTGAGTCTGAGAATCCGAAAGATATTGCTAGCATTATTTTAGCTTTTTTTGCTCAAAGATTGATACGGAAAGGTAATGAGGCATTTTTGGCATACATCATTGTTACTCGGGATTCATAATCAAAGCTAGTTCAGTTACTGGTTGTTAGTGAGTTTGCTGAAGTATTTCTTAAAGAATTGCTGGGTTTACCACCTGATCGTGAAGTTGAGTTTGTAATTGATGTGATTCCTAGAACTACTCTGATATCAGTAACACCATACCATATGGCACCAGTTGAATTAAAAGAGTTAAAGGCACAGTTCAAGAGTTATTAGATCGAGGGTTTATTAGACCGAGCATGTCTCCCTAGGGTGCACTTGTTTTATTTGTGAAAAAGAAAGACGATTTTTTGAGATTGTGCATAGACTACAGACATTTGAACAAAGTCACAATGAAAAACAATTAAAATGTTTCAAAAGTGTGAATTTTTTTGGGTTTAGCAGGTTACTACCAGCGCTTTACCAAAAACTTTTCGATTATTACTTCTTCGATGACTCGATTATTAGAGAAAAATGTTGAATTTGTTTGGTCTGATGAGTGTCAACAGAGTTTTGATCAGTTGAAGAAAATGTTGATGGAAGCTCCAGTCTTGACTCAGCCAGAATCTGGTGTAGCGTATGTTGTTTATAGTGATGCGTCTCTTAATGGTTTGGGTTGTCTATTGATGCAATCAAGAAAGGTAGTAGCTTATACTTCTCGACAATTAAAGCTACATGAGAAGAACGATTCTACACATGATCTTGAGTTGGCTGCAATTATATTCGCATTGAAGATTTGGAGACATTATTTATACGGCGAGAAATGTTATGTGTTTACAGATCACAAAAGTTTGAAGTACTTGTTGACTCAGAAAAATTTGAATTTGAGACAGAGACGGTGGCTAGAATTACTAAAAGATTATGATTTGGTTATTGACTACCACCCAAGAAAGGCTAATGTAGTTGCAGATGCACTTAGTTGAAAGTCGTCATTTTTTGCACTCCGAGCGTTGAACGCTCATTTAACTCTTAATGAAAATGGTTCTGTATTAGCAGAGTTGAGAACAAAACCTTTGTTTCTTTAATGAATTCAAGAATTTCAAGTTGATGACTCGAAATTGGTGTGGTTAAGTGAAGGATAGTTTATAGGCATGTTGGTGGATGAGATAGTATAGTATGTTTGGTATAAATATGCAAATATGTGCTTTGATCTATATGGCAGAATTGAATGTTAAATAAATGTGATATCATGATATGTTTAAAGTTTTATTTGGTTGTATTGAAGGTCTTGTTATGGCTTATGAGTGTGCAAATTGAAGTGTTTAGGTTGAAATAAAAATGGGTGAGAAATGTGGCTTGAAAAAAAGCCTATTTTCGTCCATATGGACGTCTGTCTCAGCCATGTGTGACACACAACTTAATATACGGGCATGTGGTTTGGCCGTGTGTCCCCTGCATCTATTAAATTGCAAAATAGAATACTTAGAATTTTTCACACGGCCTAGTACACGGGCATGTGGCTTGGCCGTGTGACCTAAGTCAGTAAGCATCTTAATTTTGACACAGGCTGGGACACGGTCGTGTGCCCTTATTTCGAATGCCCACACGTCCTGAGACACGGGCGTGTATCTTGACCATGTGAGCCCACGGCCTGACCACACGGGCGTGTGTCCCCTGTTCCTTTAATTTTTTTTGATATTTTCTGAAATATTCTCTGAGTACTCGATTTAGTCCTGACTTATTTCTAATGTGTATTTTTGGCCTTGAGGGCTCATATAAGGGACAATATAATTGATTATGACTGGTTTCTGATATGTATGTTAAATTATATGAAATGTCTGTATTTGATCTGAAAAGTCCAGTAAGGCTCCATAACCCTGTTCCGGTGACAGATAAGAGTTAGGGGTGTTACACTTTTGTCAAATACTTATTTGACATGAGTTCAAACCCTATCACCTTAATTAACCTTTTGCATGACCCTTTCATGGACACATGTAAAAATAATTTCATTTATAATTTATAAATAATATAAAACCAATTTCTTACATAGACATTAGGGATTAATAATGGTATTATAATCATTTTAATTAACTTTATTTTTAATTGTTAATTATTTGTATGTTTAAAATAGTAATTTTCCATACATCATTAATATAAAATTGAAATCATACTCTTCCCTTTTTTTTTTTGCTCAAAATAAAAAAGAATATATGAAGTAATGAAACAATAGTCTATATTCCATTGAAACTCAAACACTCCTAAAGAAAAAAAAAACATTTTATGAAGTATGGTAATATTGAATCACTGGCATTTCATGAAAGTGATTCTTTAAAGGTTAACTATTTCCACCTTGATCATCACAAGGAAAAATATATTGATTCAGGCTTTAATTAATATTTGCAAGAATTAAAATAAAATTCATAATTCAAATATTAATGCTATTGGTCATGTATACATATTATTTTTCTTTTTGATATCACAAATTTTATTGGATAATTTAGAGCGAAATATATTAGCCTATGTAAATAAATATAAATATAATAGCTAAGAAAAAAAATGTAAAACTGTAAGGTTTGCTTAAGTTAAAATTTCAAATTTCCAATTTTGAGTGACCTTCGAAAATTCAAGAGTAAGTTTCAGTTTTTGATTACAAGTTAATCTCCAAATTTAAAATTTTAATGCATTGAAAATTAGTTTGAATATTTAATTGTTAACCAATAACATAAATTAACTATATTTATTATGTATTTATTATGGATGTAACTTACAATTTTATATTTAAAATTATAATTATAATTCAAAAAGTTAGCTCGATTGGTATGAGTATTGTTGTTAATATAAGAGAACGTAAGTTTAAATGCGTTGAATTATGAGTTAGAAAGGAGCATAGTTCTAGATATTGTGTGAAAAATATATTTATATATTTTAAAATTAAAAAAAATACATGTAATAACCATTTCTTATACTTTCTTTTAAATGTGTTTTATTTTTATATATTAAACTATCAATTTTTTAAATGAACCTGGATGTTATCTAATATCTTTACAAAATAGTTTTTATTTTAAATCTAATTTTTACCTCGCAACGAAAAATCAAGATTGAATAAGATAAGGATTCTATGGAAAATCAAGTGAATTTTTCCAATTACTTTTTAAAATCAAAATTCAGTTTCAAGTTTTAATTGCTATTCAAACTCCAAATTTAACATTTTACCCGTACTTTTTACATCAAACTCAATTTCAATATTCAATTGCTAACCAATAAAATAAATTAATTTAATTGTACTTATTATCTATTTATTATCAATGTAGCTTTTCAAAACCCCAAAATTTTCATCCTTTTAAACTCATTCTTCATCTAAAAAAAATTATCATATTATCTACAAATTGCTTAATTTCAAGATTGAATTACATAAAAATTTCGTTTTTTTTTAATATTTTCCGGATTTAGTTAGTTTTTTGTAAAATTACGGGATTGGACCGAAATAACGAAAATGCTTCAGCTGGAAGGGTTTTCCCCCAACCGTCACTCCCAACGGTTATTTAATTACTCGTTGAAACCAACGGCTCCCCCCTCAACGTCCATTTTTTTTCTATATAACCCCCCATTTCATTTTTTTTTCAATTAAATCTCAACTATCTCTCTCACATTCTCAAATCCTCAAATCTCTCTCAAATTTCTCTCAATTTCCTCTTAATTTCTCACTCAAATTTCATTTTTCTCTCAACTCTTTTTTTTATTAAAATTGTCTTAGTATTTTCGTAAATTATTTTTTCTATTACAATTTATTTCATGTTTTTCGAAATTAGCAATGGCAAAATCACTAATTTGTTTGGATGACAAAAATATTTCAATAGATCAATTACAAATGGTAAGAATTTTTTTATTATATTCAATCTAATTTAATTTAAATATTTTCTTGTTATATTGCAATTTAATATTTTGTTTGTTTTTTAATATACAGGCAAAAAATCGAATTTTGGAGACATATATTTGTAATCTATCCGCTCCTCCACCACTTTTAATCGAACCCTACTTGAGAGATGCAGGATTTTGTACGTGGCCCTTATGGGTAGGGGTGTAAATTTGACCCCAAACTTGTAAGCACGTTGGTGGAAAGGTAGAGACATAAGACGCACACATTTTATTTTCCAAGCGGCGGGTGTACTATCACATTAGAGGACGTGCTGTTACAGCTAAGATTATCGGTGGAATGGGCTGGTAGTGACTGGATCAATTTACATAGTCGATTGGAGAGACGAATGCGAGCAACTTTTGGGGAGGGTTCCGGAAACGATTTATGGAGCCTGAATAGATATGAATTGGTCAAGAAGAAATTTTTGTGGGCTCGATGAGGATTCGAGTGAAGTCCAAAGAGAACAACACGCTCGAGCGTACATCCTTATGATCATCGGGGGGTCTCTAATGCCCAATAAGTTACGAAATCTTGTCCATTTAAAGTGGCTGCTAAAACACATTGACTTTAGAGAAGTGGGCAAACTCAGTTGGGGTCAGTCGTGTCGGTAATGTTATATTGAGAGATGTGTTGGGCAACGAAAAAAAATTAAAATCAATGGTTGCATGCACACCATTTGAGTGGTTTATCTACACCATGGAGTGATTTATCCACACTGTATTAGCAACTTGTATCTACACTATTGAGTGGTTTATCCACATTGTATTAGTAGTTTTTATCTGCAATAATGAGTGGTTCATCCACACCATACTAGCAGCTTTAATTTACAAATATATTCTGCATGCACAACCCATCGACAGCCTATATGCAAAACTTTTTTATCAAAAAAAATTCTGATGGTTTATCCACCCTTTTTATTATTAGTGGTTCATTCACAACAATGAATGACTTATCCACAATGTGGTGTAAAGGTAAAAGAGTTATGGGGAACTCCTACTGTGGTGTGTAACGGAGTTGAGTAGGATCTATTTTAATAAATTAAAATTGCATCACCATTCATGAGCACGTGCGTACATAAATTGTGGATTCTAAAATATTTTGATATTGATGCGTTGATCTAAAGAATTGATACTCAAAATCGCTTTTTGAGTGTGATTGTTTTGAAAATTGCTACTTGTATGAGTCATCTACTGTTTGCACTGATTTACTTGTGATTGAACTCACACTGAGCTTCATAAGCTCGCTCCCAAATTATTTTCATCTTTACAAATAACTCATCAAGTTAGGGCACGACCACGACATCTGGAGGGTCTCGGCTTGGATTCATTTTTTTCATATACATAAAAATATTTTAGATTTATTATTATTAAATCTCCATTATTCAAAGACCTTATTGTTTTATTTTTAAACTATGGCATAGACTTAAGTTTTAGGGTTTATAAAGCATGCATGACATTTAATTTGGATTTAGGATGTTGAAACATGGAATTAAAATTAAATATGTATAAAATAATTCTAATTTTTCTTAATTGAAACTAAGTTGAATATCACTTTTCACCTGTTAGATTATAAAAAAAGTTTGAGTAATAAATAAATTAAAAATTAACTAAGTTTTCAAAAATAGTCACCGTTACAAGGAAAATGTTAAACTTAATGGTTTTTTTGTTAACTCATGAGTTTTTTTTTAAAATAGACTAAATTTTCTTTTGAAATAAACAAATGTTTTAAAATTATTACTTTATAAATACCTGAGTCATTTTGGTGACAAATGTAATATTCTAAATTTGGGGTATTAGAAGTTTTGATTGTATCTTTATATATATATAAGAAGACATTTTTTATGCAATCATTTTCTGGAATTTTAATTATTTGCTACTGAGAGTAATTTAGCGATCTGTCAGAAGATGGGTTGCACATTGGTTCAAGTACCTGAACGCCCAAATGATACGCCTTGGAATTATACTACTACTAAAGCTATTCAAAGATGGCATTACTTCAACAGTGGCTAAGGCAAACATTCTATGTTTTTGTTCATTTTAAGTTAAATTCTCTATTTCTACCTAATTTTTCTTCATGCAATCAACAAAATCTAAACAAGACTATGTAATAAGAATTTTACTGCAAAGGATCTATATTTTCATATAGTGCTTGAGTCAATGAATGTGTATAATAGATTTGCTTGACATTGACTTGAATTTTTTTTATTTGTCAACTAGAAACTAATTACTCAATTCGGACTTGATTTGGAACAACAAATAGATAATAACATTATTTTTTATCGCTTTTGAGGTTATGTGTATATTTACCATCATTATTTTTCTTCTTCTTTTTTTTTGAAAAATTGACTGGGCTATTATTAAGGGAATAAAATATTAAAGTTCAAAACAAAACCACAGCAGTGCTGGGCTAATCAAAAAAATAAAAGATGGGCTACTTAAAGGGTTTGAGAAGCCCACAAAAACAAAAACAGAAAATGAAGCCTAAATGAATGCAGAAATAGAATCGTCATTTCCCAGTCAAATCAAGCAGCCTGGACTCCATTATTTTCCAACTTTTCATTTCATAAGTGCCAGGCTTTTCAGGTGATAGCAGTTTCCAAGAAATCTTCTGCTTTAGCTATCTTTTGCCATTTCATTTCATCTTCATCAACTCTCTTCAATCAAGATTTCGTGGCCATCTCCCTCCAAGATTCGGTTCTTCTCTCGTCTCCCCCACCAGGTATCTTTCTTCCCCTTTTCTTAATGCCTCTTTCGCTAGGTCATGTACTTCAACGTTTTCTGTTCTTTGGATGAATCGAAAGACAATTTTTTGGAATCGGGTTTTGTTGCTCTGAATATCGTCAATAATCGCTCCTAGAATCGATTTATCTCTAACTTCTGTTTTCCACTTGTTGATTATTGTTTTCGAATCCCCCTATCATCGTGACTGAATCTAAGCCCATGCTTATGCCTAACTTGGTTGCCTCTAAACATGCTAATGCTTCTGCTACAAACGGAGAGGAAACGTTGGAGTGAAGAATAGACTTTGAGACTCTGATTTCCCCATTCTGACCCCGGGCTACTATTCCTGACGCTGATCTGGAGTTATTGATATCAAAGGCTGCATCAAACTGTATAGACTCCCGTAGGTCCACCTCTTTTTGTTCGGATCTAACGGGCGTAGAGGTAAGTCTTCTTTCTCGCACTCCTTCAAGCTTTATTAGGTAGCTCTGTACTTTAAACGCTAAATCCCTTTCTGATGTGTACTTCCTCTCGTGAACCATTTGGTTTCTCGAGCTCCAGATAACCCATAAGGCGCAACAAAATACTCGAATCTGCTCTTTTTTACCTTTGCTGAATACTCAGGTGAGCCATGACCATACATTCTGATCTGCATGTTCTATTACCCATGACATGTTGATACTGATCCATGCATCCGTGCTTGTAGGGCATTGCCTAAACACATGGAAGCTATCTTCTTTTGCAGAGCAACATCGTGGACACCTAACATTAGTGGTCACTCTCTTATATCTGAGATTAACTAGTGAAGGGATATAGTTCTAGGAAATCCGCCATATAAGAATTAGGATTTTTTTTTTGGTAATTGTAAATTCCATAATTTTCTGTAGAAATCTTTAGTTTCGGCCTGTACTAAATAGTTACTAGGATCCAAGCTAGCTTCTTGTAATAGTTTGTAGGCACTTCGAACTGTAAATTCTCTAGAGAGTTCCCCTTTCCACACTTGCATGTCTTCACAATTCGTTCTCGCAAGAGGAATCTACAATATTTTTTGAGCGATTTCCTTTTGAAAGGTAGTTGAAATTAACTCCTTCCACTTCTTGTTTATGGTATCAATAAGATCAGAAACTACAGCTAACTCACCTTTGTCTTCTCTGTTTTGCCACATCTCGGGTTCCATCCCTGGTATCCAACGGTCATCCCAGATAGATATTGCGTCTCCTCTCCCGACTCTCCAGATGAGACCATTAAGAAGGAGTCCTTTCGTTGCCCAAATACTTCTCCAGGTAAGAGATGGTAAGTTTCCAAACTGTGAATTTAGGAAACTGGATCTTGGGTAATATTTGGCTTTAAGTACTCTGGCTAAAAGTGAATTTGGGTTATTAAACAATCGCCAACCCTGCTTGGCTAATAACGCGATATTAAACTGATTAAAATTACGAAAACCCAACCCGCCGTTTTCTTTTAAACGCGATATTGTTTCTTTTTTCGACCTACCATGTTTGGCAAACCCAAGTATCTTTTTGGCTCATCTGAACTTCGAACTCCCAATAAATTGACGATTAGATGTCTTTCCTCTTCAATCGTATTTTTGCTAAAGAAGACGATTGATTTGGAAAAATTCACACATTGACCCGAACATCTTTTATACTCGCTAAGAATTTCCTTGAATGCAAGGGCTTCTTTCCTCAACGCTTCTCCAAATAAAATGCAATCATCTGCAAATAGTAAATGTGTTACCTGTGGACCACTTTTGCTTGCTTTTACTCCTTTTAGTAGACCTTCTCTAGTGTTTATTCTCATTAGGCTAGATAGTCCTTCTCCACATATTAAGAAGAGAAATGGGCTCAAAGGATCACCTTGTTGAAGCCCCCTTGTTGGACAGAAAGTTCCTCCAACACTGCCATTGAGCACTACTTGATAAGAAACTGTAGACATGCAGTTAATAGAGGTGACCCATTTCTGATCAAATCCCATCTGCAACACTGTTTCCTTGATAAATCTCAACTCTGTCATAAGCTTTGCTCATGTCAAGCTTAACCGCCATGTATACCATTTTTCCCATTCTTTTTTGTTTAAGTGTGTGCAATAGCTCATAGGCCAGTAGAATATTATCTGAGATTAATCTACCTGGTACGAAGGCACTTTGCGCACTGTCAATGCATTTGTCTATGGCACCTCTAAATCTGTTTACTATTGTTTTAGCCATGATTTTATAAATAACATTGCATCAGCTAATAGGCCTAAAATGGGTCATATTAGAAGGGTTTTTGATTTTTGGGATAAGAACAATATGAGTTGAGCTAATTTGACTGACCTCCATTTCTCCATTAAGGAGGTGTAGGCAGAAAGCAACCACCTCATCTCCTATAAAGTGCTAACATTTCTGGTAAAAAAGAGCAGGAAATCCATCTTCGCCAGGTGCCTTCGTGGGATGCATTTCAAATAAGGTCTCTCTCACTTCTTTTGTATAATGCGCTGTAAGTTTCCTATTATCGTCCTCTGAGATACACCGATAAATTCCTGAGAGTAGACGTTCATAATTCATTTGATTTTCTGAAGAGAACAGATTTTGAAAATAGGATTGTGCAATACTCTTCATCTCCTGAATATCTTTCGTTTCCTGGCTGCTGCTATTTTGTAGCTTGCTTATCCAATTCCTCCTTCTCATTTGCGTTGCTTGACTGTGAAAAAGGTTGTATTCCTTTCTCCAAGTTTTAGCCAATTTAGTCTAGCTTGTTGTTCCCAGTATGTTTCATCTTTTTCAATTTCAAAGTTAACCTGGATCTTTGTGTCAATCATCTCAGCTAGGTTGGAATCATCCCTTTCGGCTTCAATCAATGCTGATAGTTTGGCTGTAAGAAATTCCTTTCTCCCCTGTTCACTTCTTTGCACCTGTTTTGCCTAGTTTACAAGCCCCTTTTTAAAAATTTCCATTTTCTTCAGAAATTCTCCAGACGCCATCCCCCATAAATGTTTAGCTTCATCGAAAAATGAGTCTTCCATGATCCACTAGGCTTCAAATTTGAATTGATTTGCTTTTTTCCGTTGGTCTTCCTTATTTGTGTTGACGAAAATGGGACAATGATCAGAATAAGAGACTACCAAGTGTTCAACTCTTGCTTCAAGAAACATGGAAATCCAACTCTCATTAGCGACACCCCTGTCCAGGCGCTCTTGAATGTTCATTTCTAGTAAGTTTCCTCTCTCTCAAGTGAATCGTCTACCAGAGTATCCCACGTCGGATAGTTGGCAAAAATCTAAAGCTTCTCGGAATAGCTTCATTCTTCTTTCATCTCTTGGCAAGCTTCCCTTTTTTTCGAATTCGAACATTATTTCATTAAAATCTCTACAGACAAGCCAATGGGTGTCTTCCTCTTTATGGAGATTTTTCAAAATAGTCCATGAAGCCTCTCTATCTTACACATATGGAGTCCTATAAAAGCCAGTAAAGCGCCATTTGATATCTCTTTCATCATTAACCACCACCATGTCAATATGTCATTTAGAAAAATTCTGAAGCATAACATTGATATCATTTCGCCATGCGAAACACAAACCTCCTCTAGAGCCCTCCGAATCAACATCAATTTCATTCCCAAATCCACATCTACGTCTAATTCTTTCCATTCGATTTCTACAAAGCTTAGTCTCCATAAAGAAGACAATTTGGGGATTATAAGTCCTCAGCGTATGCTGAAGCCTTCGAACTGTACGGAGACCCCCCAATCCATGGACATTCCAACTCAGTATTTTCATTGTGTTTGGTCAGCTTGCCATTTGGTAGCCGCCGATGATAAATGATTAGGATCCACCATTCTTCTATTTCCCAATATGTTTCTCATCTCTTCTCTTCCTGTTAGATCTTTATTTTTCCCTCCAGGCCTTTTTTTCCCCTCTTCCCCTACTAGAGCTATATCTTCTAGATCCTGATCCATCGCATTAGGGGTTAAATTCTCCTTTCCTCGTACCAGGTATGATGAACCTCCCTCCAAATTAAAGCCAAGAACTGGATCAATAGATTTCCCATATTTTGTTTTCCACCTCGGGTGCTTCTTGCCCATTCTGAAACCTCCAAATTCTGCATCAGTTCCTCCGTTATCGCCATCTCCTTCCTCCCTTAGCCAGATACTATTCATTGATAATGACCTCCGTGATTGTGCTCTGATAGATATCTCCCAGCCCATTTCTGTAATTTCCACTCCAAGGTTCATTTTTGCCTCGTAAAATGAGCCATTATGCCCCAATCTCCCACAATAGAAATATAACAATGATAAACCTTCATATTTGAAGGTGACGTATGAACATTTTCCACCAAAAGATATTTTCTTCCTCCTTTTCAAAGGACGCCTTATATCGATTTGAACTCTAATTCTCATAAAATTCCTATTTTCTTTTCCCAGATATGATACATCATGTTCCATGAAGTTCCCCAAGAAACTAACTAACTGGGCAGCCAAGATTTCAGAAAAAAGGCCAATAGGGACATCATGAACCTGAACCTAAAAAGGTGTCAGAAATGGAGACATGTAACGGATCCTCCCCTAATTTCAATTTGTAAAGGACCAGCAGATGGAACCTTTTAAAACCCTGTTCATTCCATGATGTGAAAGAATTGAAACAAATACTTTTTTCCTCCCAGATCTCGGATTCGTACTCCCTTAACCGGAGGCCACAGATTCGCCATTGTACTTTTCATTGCTGGGAAGTGGGTCGTGCTTGCTGTGAGAAAACATCCTACTAGTTGAGTGGTCTCACCCCTAATTTCCTTACTTGGATCTGTTGGGATGTGAATAATTTCCTCCTGTTCTTCATTAATCGACAATTGGGCTAACTCATTCTCCATACTTTGCAGGTAAAAGTTTTTTCAGCTTTTGTGGGTCACAATTCCTGTTGCAAGAGAAGGACTTACACAGACCACAGATATCGAAGGGCAAAGTAACAAGGAAAAAACAAATAATGAAAAACCTAAAAACTCTTGCCAGTGGCGGCAGACAAAGGCGTGCCAGGGTAGCAGACTTATAATCATTTCTTTTTTTTTTTTTACTTCTAGTACTACAATTAAAAAATAATAATATATAAACAATTTAACACTTCTTTTATCTTTTTAAATTTATGGAATATCCAAACAAACTTTTATTTTTACTTTCTTCTAAGTATCTAAACAAACTTTTTGCATATGTGTTAATGATTTTTATTTTAAAACCAATACTACTTAAATTATTAAAGTAAAGAATTAAATTATTTCAAATCTTGCAGTTTATATTATAAATCTTATTAATATCCATCATAGTTAAATTAGTTGAAACAGAAATTTGCTTCCACTATAATTTTTAACCATATTGTTTCAATTCTTCTACTCTAATTTAATGAAGTAATTCCATGCATCTTCAATTCATGATGGTGTTAATATTTCGCCTTTAATTTGGATGACTTGGCATGTAAGGGTGGATTAGTTTTCAATTATTTGACACATGTAATGTTAGTCTAAAAGACATTATTAAATAAATAACAATTATTATCTACTTGAAAATTTTTAAAATATTTTTTTTTGATAAATAAGAGAAGGCATCACATTGCCTTCTTTCAAATCATTCTTACATTGACATCTCCTAATTTATTTTCTAAAAGTAATTTCCTAACATGGAACGAGGGAATATCGATCATAACTAAATTCACTTCATTTGAGGGACAAGTTCTTGCTAACCAGTTGGCAACCATGTTCCCTTTTCTGTGCACAAATTGGAATTTGATAGCCACAAATTTCAGCCCCTCCTTAATCATCTCCACTTCCACCATACAATCAGTTTCGATAATTACCTTATTGTGAAAAAATTGAACGTCAATAATGACAATGTATCACAAAGAAATAGAAAGAAAAATAAAGAATACAGATTTTTACGTTGAAACTCTTTCGGAAAAAATCACGGGCAGAGGAGAAGATAATTCACTATGTCGAATTCGAATGATTACAAGAGAAGTAGACTATGTCTATTTATAAGTGTGTAAAACCATATTCTAATCAAAATAAAATAAAATAAAAGTAATGCAGTAAGGTTAAAACATCATATTCAAATCAACATTAAACAGAGGAGGTGTAACACTCTTAACCCGTATCCATCATCGAATTAGGGTTACGAGGCATTACCTAACACAACATAGTCTAACACAGTCATTTATCAAAATTCATGTCTACTAATCATATCTCATATACAAACCATACTTCTTTTCCATGCAAACTAATTTCACAATATAATTCATACACTGAAATTTAACCAAGTCATAACCATTCTACTATTAACATTTCGAACCAACTAACATACATCGAATCATATTACATTATAACAAAACACATCCACCAACTAAATCATTACTCAAGCCGAATCTTATAACCAACATTATCATACATATATATACCTCGAAACATACTTCCCAAAAGAGCTTATAACATGACCGAATATACATAAAAATTAGTATCTCTAACAAGCCATTTCGCATGGCAACTTATATACAATTCAAAATTTGTCATAGTTTATACATGCATATGTCATAATATCAAGCTTTTAAAATACCAAAAGGGCGATTGATAGTGTGACGATAATCCTTGACGATCCCTGAGCTCGAGCTAGCTTTATATATCTACAATACAATGGAAGGATGCACAAAGTAAGCTTTGGAAGCTTAGTAAGCCATAAGCAAATAAATCATCTCAATGATATTTATAATTCAATTCAACTAGGTCGAATTTAAATAAATCTCAAACACATATACATTTAACTGTCTCATATAAATTCATATTATCCCATTAAGTAGTAAACTTACCTTATTATTTTATGAAAATATAAACTTCACACAAACCTGAACCATTTAGCTCAAATTCACATTAGGAATTGTTAAGAACACACGGAAGTCATATAAAGCTCGTACAGTGTCATATCCCAGATATGGTCTTACATGTTAACGCATATCGATGCCACTGTCACAGACAGGGTCTTATACAAATCATATACGATGATAATGTCCCAGACATGGTCTTACACGTTTTCTCACTTCGATGCCAATGTCCCAAATAGGGTCTTACATGACATCACACCTCGGAAGTCCTAATATCATGACATTAGTATCCTATACATTTCCTAAGATTCATCCGGAACTTTCGACTTCGTAATTAAATCAATTCATGCACGAAACCAGTCATCCAATGCTCAAATCAATTCGACAATATATATCTATATTTAAATCAATTCAGCAGCATATAACACATATACATTTGAATTCAAAAACATTTATTTACTTATGAACTTTCCTCGTATGGAAACGAACGGATCGGGTCAACTACTCGTCAACTTTCAATTTCTCCTGATCTAAATCTGATTTCTTTCTTTTTTTGATCTATATGAATTCAAATTTAACTCATTTAATCACCTATTCATTCAATTTCATCCAAAAATACCTAATTGGACATTTTTTCACTTTAGCCCCTAAAGTTTCACATTTATTCAATTTAGTCCCTATTTCACAAATACACAAAATTCACACACTTCAATATAATCCAAGCTTAGCCAAATTAATATAGTGCCCCTATCAGCCCAAAAACTTCATTTATTTCACATTTCAACCACTCAATTTGCATATTTCACAATTTAATCCCTATTTGACATTTTTGTTAAAAATCACTTTACAAAACATATTAATCTATCAACAATTATTCATTTTCCATCATCAACATTCAAAAACATCAAGCTATCATCAATGGAAACTCACAAATTCATCAACCAATTCAAAAATTAGGGCATGGGCTAGCTAGAACACAAAACAACGATCTCAAAAACGTAAAAATTATAAAAAATCGAGCTCAAACCTACCTTAATCAAGTTGTGTGTGTGTCGAACCCTAAGTGTTCACCAATGGTGTCTTTCTTCTTCAATATTCGGCGAAGGAAGAAAAGATGGACAAAATTTTAGCTTTGTTAATTATTAGTATTTACTATTTTACCATTAAAATTATTAGTAATTACACCAAATGCCACTCCACTATCATCCACTAACTCACAAATGGCCTATTTACCACTTAAGGACCTTTACTTTAATATTCTATATCTATTAGACACCTTTAGCTTATGGAACACAACTTTTACGTTTTACGCGATTTAGTCCTTTTTATCGAATTAAGCATTCAAACAGTAAAATTTCTTTACGAAACTTTCACACATATATAATCACATGCTGTAAATATCAAAAATAATATTAAAATAATTTTCTGACATCAGATTTATGGTTCTAAAACCACTGTTCCGGTTTAACTAAAACCAGGCTGTTACAACTCTCTCCCCTTTAGGGATTTTTGTCCCCTAAAATCTTACTAGTGAATAGTTTTGGATATTGCTTTCACATAGCATCCTCGGATTCCCATGTAGCTTCTTCTACTCCGTGTCGGTACCATAATACTTTCACTGATGCAATTTTCTTATTTCTCAGCTCATTGATCTCACGAGTTAGAATTTGGATCGGTTCTTTACTGTATGATAAATCTGACTGAATCTCAACTTCGGTCGGGGAAATAACATTTGAAGGGTCAGATCGATATCGTCAAAGGATCAACACATGAAAAACATTATGTATCTTTTCTAATTCAGACGTAAATGCTAATTGATAAGCTACTGGTCCAACTCGTTCGATAATTTTATATGGTCCGATGAATCTCGGACTTAATTTGCCTTTACGACCGAATCAATTTATTTTCTTCCATGGTGATACTTTTAAAAACACTTTATCCCGATCTGAAACTCAATATCTTTTTGTTTCAAATCTACGTAAGATTTCTGTCGATCTGACGCCGCTTTCAAATTATCACAAATTAGTTTCACTTTTTCCTTTGTCTCTCTAAATAGATCAACCCCGTGAATCTTATTCTCGCTTAATTCAGTCCAGTACAATGGTGTTCGACACTTACAACTGTATAGATCTTCGTATGGTGCTATCTTTGTACTCGATTGGAAACTATTGTTATACGTAAATTCAATCAACGACAAATATTTTCCACGTACTTTTAAACTCAATAATGCAACATCTCAACATATCCTCGAGTATCTGTATAACTCGTTCAGATTGACCATCTTTCTGTGGATGAAAAGCAGTACTAAAGTGCAGCTTTGTAACCAATGCATCTTGCAATTTCTTCCAAAAGCGCGATGTGAATCTCGGATCCCTATTTGAAACAATAGACATAGGTACTCCATGCAACCTCACAACCTGAGAGATATATATCTCAACTAACTTATGAAGTGAATAATTTGTGCATATCGAAAAGAAATGAGTCGACTTAGTCAGTCTATTGAAAATTACCTAGATCACATCTTTCTTACTCGGTGATAGAGGCAAACCCGATACAAAATCCATCGTGATTATATCCCATTTCCACTCGGGAATCATGATCAGCTGTAGTAACCCAAACGGTACTTGATGCTTAGCTTTGACTTGCTGACAGATTAAACATTTCGAAACAAATTTCGAAACAAATTTCAAAATATCACGCTTCATGCCATGCCACCAATAGAGCTATTTCAAATCATTATACATTTTCGTGCTTCCCGAATGAACAGATAAACGACTACTATGTGCGTCATTCAAAATCATCTAAATCAACTCTAAATTTCTCGAAACACATAATCGACCTCTACATCTTAAACAGTCATCGAAATCAACTCGAAACTCTGAATCAGGGTTTGAATCACATTGAGCTTGTTTTGATAATATTTCATTATCAACTTTCTGAGCTTCACAAATTTTCTGCAAAAACAACTGTCTCGCTTTCAACTCAGCTACAACCGAGCCGTCGCCAGATAGAGTGAACTGAGTATTCATTGCACTTATAGCAAACAAAGATTTCTACCTTAATGCATCAGCAACAACATTTGCTTTTCCCGAATGATAGTCAATTACTAACTCATAATATTTTAGCAACTCTAACCATCTTCGTTGTCGCAAATTCAAATCTCTCTGAGTCATTAGATATTTTAAACTCTTGTGATCAGAATACACATGACATTTCTCACTGAACAAATAATGGCGCCAAATCTTCAATGCAAACACAGTGGCTGCTAACTCTAAATCGTGTGTCAGATAATTCTTTTCATGCAGCTTCAACTGTCTTGAGGCATAAGCTATGACTTTGCCTTCTTACATCAAAACACAGCCTAGGCCATTCAACGATGCATCACTATAGATCACAAATTCTTTACTCGATTCTGGCTGTACTAACACTGGAACTTCAGTTAATAGGGCTTTCAACTGATCGAAACTTTTCTGGAACTTCTTGGACCATTCAAATTTTACATCTTTCTGAAGCAATCTCGTCAACGGAGTCACTATCATTTAAAAGCCTTTCACAATTTTCTATAATAGCCTGCGAGTCCTAGAAAGCTACGAACTTCAGATACATTTCTTGGAGGTTTCCAATCCATTATTGTAGAAATTTTTCTCGGATCAACTCTTATACTCAATGCTGACACTATATGCCCCAGAAAAATAACTTTTCGTAACTAGAATTCACATTTACTGAACTTTGCAAATAATTATTTATCTCGTAGAGTCTGCAACACAATTCTCAAATGCTCGGCATGCTCAGTTTCATCTCGTGAGTAAATTAATATATCATCAATAAATACGACAACAAATCGGTCTAAGTTCAGTCTGAAAATTCAGTTCATCAAGTCCATAAAGACTGTAGGAGCATTCGTTAATCCAAAAGGCATAACTAAAAATTCATAATGCCCGTACCTCGTTCAGAAAGCGATTTTTGGCACATCGGATTCTTTTACTCACAACTGATAGTAACCAGATCTTAGATCTATTTTTGAGAACATAGTAACCCCTTTCAACTGATCAAACAAATCATCTATTCTAGGTAGAGGATACTTGTTCTTAATTGTCACTTTATTGAGCTGTCTATAATCAATGCATATTCTCATAGTTCTGTCTTTCTTTTTCCCAAATAATACCGAAGCACCCTTGGGAGAGAAACTCGATCGTGCTAATCCTCTAACGATTAATTCTTGCAACTAAGATTTCAATTCTTTTAACTCGGTCGGGGCCATTCTATATGGAGTTATTGATATCAGAGTAGTTTTGACATTAGTTCAATACCAAAATTCAACTTCTCGAATTGGTGGTAATCTCGGTAGCTCTTCTGGAAATACATCTAGATATTCACACACAATTGGTACAGATTTAATCTTCTTTTTAGTCACTTTTGTATCAAGAACATAAGCAAAGTAAGTTTCATACCCTTTTCTCACATAACTCTGAGCTTTCATCGATGAAATCACAGCCGGCAACCCATTCAGATCATCTGACTCAATCCGAATAATCTCATTATTCTGACATCTCAAATCGATCGTCTTCCGTTTACAGTTCACAATCGCATCATGCAAATTTAGCCAATCCATACCCAGAATTATATCAAATTCATCAAATGGTAACAACATCACATCGACCAAAAAACAAAAATCTCGTATCATCAACGGACAGTTCTTGCACACTTTATCTACCAATACACACTTGCCTAAAGGGTTCGATACTCTAATCACAAATTTTGTAGATTCTACAGGCAAAGTCTTACTAGATACTAAATTCATACATATATAAGAATGATTTGATCCTGGATCTATCAATACAATTATAATAGTATCATAGAGAGTGAAAGTACCGGTAATAACATCTGGAGACGAAGCTTCTTCGCAAGTACGAATAGCATAAGCTCTGGTAGGTGCGCGAGCTTCAGATCTAACAACAGTGTCTTCAGTTCCCTTCTGGCTACTACTCACATTACCTGTGTTTATGGGTGCTCTATCTCCAGCTGCCGTGTTACTCGGTCTCGTATTCTGCATAGTATCGTTTTCAACCAACTCGGGACAATCACAAATGAAATGATCTAACAATCGACATTTAAAACAGGCTTGATCATTCAATCAACAATCACTGGGGTGACGTTTACCACAGTGTCTGCACTTGGGTCGATTAAGTATGATGTTACCAACACTAGCTATTGAGCTCGCTTTCGAACTCACAGGTGGTCTATCTCGATCTCGTCTAGAATAACCCACAGTAGCCTTTGAACGGCTAAAATCATCTCGAAACTTCTTTGATGTCGACTGAAATGACTTACTCGATAATCTTTTTCGTGAATCTCTAGCTTCAAAGTCAATTTTTCTTTTCTCTTTCTCGAGTTCTTTAGCTTTGCATGCTCGCTCGACAAGTACCACAAACTCTTTGATTTCCAGAATCCAGACTAATAACTTGAGATGTCTTCATTCCCAAACCTCTTACACAAGATTACTTCGGTCGATACACATTCCCGAGCAAATTTGCTGAGTCTCACAAATTTCCTCTCATATTTGTCACTGTCATGTGACCCTGCTTCAACTCGAAGAATTCTTTACGTTTCTGATCTATAAATCTCTAACTGATATATTTCTTCCGAAATTCAGTCTGAAAGAACTCCTAAGTAACACGTTCCTTAGGAACCACAGACACTAAGGTATTCCACCAATGGTACGCGGTATCTCTAAGCAAGGAAACAACACACTTGATGCATTCATCGAGAGAGCAAGATAATTTATCAAACACTCGGATAGTATTATCTAACCAGAACTCAGCTCTCTCAACACCATCATCAATAGTAGCTCTGAACTCTTCGGCCCCATATTTATGAATCTTATTAACAGGTGGCTTCCTCGAGCGTATAGAATTAATAACTTGGGGAGCTATACGAACTTGCGGGGTTGGAGGTTCTTGAGCAGCCAGATTCGTTCGAACGAACTTTGTAAATCATTCATTCATCATTTGGAAAAAGACTTGCTTTGTCTCTCCTTCGTGGCTACTAGCAACAACTCTAGAATTAGATTCCACTGCCCCTTGAGTGGGAGCGGGTGCATTACTTTCAACATCATCAGCTATGGCTCGATCGGGATCCATTTGCTATACGTAAACACATTTTGAATTGTCAAGAATTCATCACACTATCGTAGTATATAAATATGGCATGTATAGCTAAACTCTCACACGCTACTTGAGTCTTAAAATTGACTAAACCGTAGCTCTGATACTAATTAAAAGGTAATACGCTTAACCCGTATTAGTTGCCAGATTAGGGTTATGAGGCATTACCTAACACAACATAGTCTAACACAGTCATTTATCACAATTCATGTCTACTAATCATATCTCATATACAAACCATACTTCTTTTCTGTGCAAACCAATTTCAAAATACAATTCATACACTGAAATTTAACCAAGTCATAACCATTCTACTATTCAAATTTTGAACTAACTAACATACATCGAATCATATTACATTATAACCAAACACATCCACCAATTAAATAATTACTCAAGCTGAATCTTATAACCAACATTATCATACATATATATACCTCGAAACATACTTCCCAAAAGAGCTTATAACACGACCGAATATACATAAAAATTTTCCATAGTCTATACATGCCATATGTCATAATATCAAGCTTTCAAAATACCAAAATGGCGATTGATAGTGTGACGATAATCCTTGACGATCCCCAAGCTCGAGCTAGCTTTATATATCTATAATACAATGAAAGGATGCACAAAGTAAGCTTTGGAAGCTTAGTAAGCGATAAGCAAATAAATCATCTCAATGATATTTATAATTCAATTCAACTAGGTCGAATTTAACTGTCTCATATAAATTCATATTATCCTATTAAATACTAAACTAACCTTATTATTTCATGAAAATATAAACTTCACACATACCTGAACCATTTAGCTCAAATTCACATTAGGAATTGTTAAGAACACACGGAAATCATATAAAGCTCTTACAATACCATATCCCAGATATAGTCTTACATGTTAACGCATATCGATGCCACGATCCCAGATAGGGTCTTATACGAATCATATACGATGCCAATGTCCCAGACATGGTCTTACACAAAATCACACCTCGGAAGTCCTAATATCATGACATCAGTATCCTATACATTTCCTAAGATTCATTCGGAGCTTTCAACTTCGTAAGTAAATTAATTCATGCACAAAACTAGTCATCCAATACTCAAATCAATTCGGCAACATATATATCTCTATTTAAATCAATTTGGAAATATATAAAACATATACATTTGAATTCAAAAACATTTATTTACTTATGAACTTACCTCATACGGAAACGAAACGGATCAGATCAACTACTCATAAACTTCTGATTTCCACCGATCTAAATTTGATTTCTTTCTTTCTTGATCTATATGAATTCAAATTTAACTCATTTAATCACCTATTCATTCAATTTCATCCAAAAATACCTATTCGAATAGTTTTGCACTTTAGCCCCTAAAGTTTCACATTTATTCAATTCAGTCTCTATTTCACAAATACACAAAATTCACACACTTCAATATAACCCAAGCTTAGTCGAATTACTATAGTGCCCCTAACAGCCCAAAACCTTCATTTATTTCACATTTCAACCACTCAATTTGCATATTTCACAATTTAATCCCTATTTGACATTTTTGTTAAAAATCACTTTACAAAACATATTAATCTATAAAAAATTATTCATTTTCCATCATCAACATTCAAAAACATCAAGCTATCATCAATGAAAACTCAAAAATTCATCAACCAATTCAAAAATTAGGGCATGGGCTAGCTAGAACACGAAATAACGATCTCAAAAACGTAAAAATTATAAAAAATCGAGCTCAAACCTACCTTAATCAAGTTATGTGTGTGTCGAACCCTAAGTGTTCAATGGTGTCTTTCTTCTTCAATATTCAACCAAGGAAGAAAATATGGACAAAATTTTAGCTTTGGTTTTATTTATTTTATCATTAATTTACTTATTACTATTTTACCATTAAAAAAATTAGTAATTACACCAAATGCCACTCCGCTATCATCCACTAACTCACAAATAGCCTATTTACCACTTAAGGACCTTTACTTTAATGTTCTATAGCTATTAGACACCTTTAGCTTATAGAACACATTTTTACGCTTTACGCAATTTAGTCCTTTTTACCGAATTAAGCATTCAAACAGTAAAATTTCTTTACGAAACCTTCACACATATAATCACATGCTGTAAATACCAAAAATAATATTAAAATAATTTTTTGACCTTAGATTTATAGTTCTAAAACCACTATTTTGATTTAACTAAAACCGAGCTGTTATCGAAGTATACTTCTATTCAAACTTCTCTTGGACACTTGTATTTTATTTAATCATGAATTTGGGTCACATCTTTAACAATCTCTACCTTGACACGAATTTTTCAATAAACAAGGTCTTTCTTGCGAACTCTCAACGAACAAGTTCTCCACCTCTTCCATAATACCCCGTAAGGGTTTAACTTAAACAATGAATACCAACAAAGTCTAAGCAATGCTCAAACTTGATTATGGGAAGTGACTTAGTCATCATATCTGCAGGATTTTCGTGATAACTATTTTTCCTCATAACAATATCACCACGATCAATAATATCACGAACAAAATGATAACGAACATCAATGTGCTTTTTTCTCTCATGAAACATTTGATCTTTTGTAAAGAAAATGACACTTTGACTGTCACAAAATATTATACTAATTTAAAGGTCTTCATTGAGTTTACTAAAGAGTCCCTTCAACCAAATGGCTTCTTTACAAGCCTTAGTAATCATCATGTACTCAGCTTCAGTGGTAGACAAAGCGACTGTAGTTTGCAAAGTGACTTTCCAACTGATTGCACAACCTCCGATTGTAAAGACATAACTTGTGAGAGATCTTTTTCTATCAATGTCTCCTGCAAAATCAGCATCAACATACCCAATAACTCCATCTCTAGTTCTTCCAAACTATAAGCAAACATTAGTGGTACCTCGTAAGTATCTTAAAATCCACTGAACTGCTTTTCAATGTTCTTTATTGGGATTCACCATGTATTTCCTAATTGCACTGACTGCATATGATAAATCTGGACGTGAACAAACCATAGCATATGATACGAGTCACAAAAGCCCAAATTCTTGAAGGCGAGGCCCAATAAGCAAATTCCCAGCCCAATCAAGAAATCCATCCATACTTAGTTGAAAATCAGGCCAAATTGTCAAAGTGGCCCAAGTTGTAAAGTTTTATTTTTATTTATTTATTTATTTATTTACTTAGTTTAAATTTTTATGTCAATATTCAGTCCAAGAGTCCCAGATAAAATGACCTTTAACCGAATTTCCATATTAAAATAATTAGGAGTTTTTTTTATTTTAGTTTTCTAATTAGATTAGGACTAGTTATAAGGCCTATTTAAAGGCATGGCTGTCCACCTTGTTAAACACTTATCATTATTATTAAAATTTCAGATTTGTTGAGAGCAGAATTTTCTTTGAGTTCTTCAAGGATTTTCTCTTGAGTTTTCTTTAGAAGTTGTTTTAACAATCTTTTTGATTGTGGGAGCTATCTTCAACCTTCTTCTTGCCATTGATATTCTTTGGAGGGGAGATTAGAGCCGTTTGAAGGGAGTTGTGAGATCTTTCGAGATTTCAAGGCTTCTTAGGACTTATCTTTTAATTTCTTACTGTCAATTCTTTCTTTATTTCTACTTCTGCTGAATCATTATCTAATCTATTTTCTGTTCTTATTGTGTTTTCAGCCTTTTTCTATCTTAAGGAATCAGCCCAAAAATCCCCAATTTCTAGGGTTTTTCCATACTCTTTTTGGGTGAAATTAGATTGTCGAAATTTGCGGAAAACTATCTTGGTGTTCAATTGGGCAGAATCACAATCTCCTTGAGGGTTTCAAGAACCCTAACACTTATTTCTATTCTCAATTTGATTCTTTGCTGATTTGGGGATTTTATTTCAGATCTGAAAATTCAAAAATCTAATCTTTTAATTTTCTGTTTCGTTTAAGATCTAATTGTTTAGGGTTTTCGTAAGAGTTTCTCGTGACTTGGCAACTCGATCTTGGTCTGCGCGCAACCCCGTATCAGCATACATGAGAGATCCCACTGTACTAGAATATGGAACATGTGACATGTACTCAATTTCATCATCTGATTGTGGAGACAAAGCCGATAAAAGTCTGAAATGGGCTGCTAAAGGAGTACTAATAGGCTTAACACTCTGCATATTGAACCTGCAAAGAACTTTCTCAATGTACCCCTTCTAACTTAGGTACAATTTACTTGCTTTTCTATCTCTGAGAATCTCCATACCAAGTATCTTATTTGCTAATCCCAAATCTTTCATCTCAAAATTTTCACTAAGTTGGGCTTTAACCTTTCTTATCTCTCATTTATCTTTCGTTACTATCAACATGTCATCAACATAGAGGAGTAGATACACAAAAGAACCATCACTATTTTCTTAAAGTAAACACAATTGTCAAAGCTACTTCTTTTGAAATCATGAGAACTCATAAAGGAATCAAACCTCTTGTACCATTATCTTGGTGACTGTTTCAAATCGTAAAGGGATTTTTCAGCAAGCAAACATAGTCTCCTCGTTTTTTAAGACTGTAAAACCCCCTGGTTATTGCATATAAATATCCTCCTCAAGTTCTCCATGGAAAAATAAAGTTTTTACATCTAAATTCTCAAGCTCTTAATCATGCATGGTCAGATACTAAGCAAAGCTTGAATCAAACTATGATTCACAACTAGGGAGAACACATCTATGAAGTCTACACCTAGAATTTAATTGTAACCCTTTGCAACAAACCTTGCTTTATATTTGGGTTCTTCAAATCTTAAAGTCCCTTCTTCGTTTTTAAACACTCATTTACAATGAATAACCTTTTTGCCTTTAAGAAGTTTCACAAAATCTCATGTTCTGTCTTTGTGGAGTGATTTCATCTCCTCTTGCATAGCAAACATCCATTTTTATGAGTCTTCACAGCTAGCTGCTTCAGAATAATTAGATGGCTCTTGATTTGCATATATATCTTTAGCCACATTTATAGCATAAGCAACTAGATCAACCTCAGCATACCTTTTTGGAGGTTTAATCTCTGTTCTAGTTTTTTTTGACGATATACTATTGTGGTGAGGAAGCAACTCTATTTTGAATTTTTGCACTGAGGAGTCGACTCTGTTGTGGGTTAGAGATTAATCTGATACTCCACCTATTTTTGTTGTTCTTTATTGGAAGAGTCTTTAGGAGATCAGTTAGGTAGTATAACAGTTTCATCAAAAACAACATCTCTACTAATCATAACTTTTTTATTTTCAGGACACCATAACTTATACCCTTTTACACCATCTTTATAACCAAGGAAAATACATTTAATGGATCTCGGTTCTAATTTTCCATTATCAACATGAGCATATGTAGAACACCTAAAGATCTTTAAATCAAAATAATCAGCAGGATTAACAGACCATACCTCTTATGGAGTCTTTTCCTCAATGGTAATTGATAGAGATAGGTTGACCAAAAAACATGTAGTACAGGTTGCTTCGACCTAAAATGACTTTGGTAAGTTGGCATTCGACACCATACATCAAACCTTCTCCATGATCGTTCTATTCATTTGTTTTTCACCATCGTTTTGTTGTGGAGTATGACGAACTGTCAACTGTCCTACGATCCCTTCTGACTTGCACAATTCATTAAACTCATCATAACAAAACTTTAAGTCATTGTCTGTGCAGAGGTTTTTTATTTTTTTTTCTGTCTTTTTTTCAATCTTAGTTTTCCAAGACTTAAATGCGAAAAACATATCACTTTTCTGCTTAAGGAAAAATGCCCAAACTTTTTTAGAAAAATCATCAATAAGTGTTAGCATATAATTAGCTCCACCTCTCGAAAGCACTCTAGATGGCCCCTACAGATCAGAATGAATATACTCTAATGTTCCCTTCGTGTTATGGATTCCTCTGGTGAACCGAACTCTCTTTTGCTTCCCAAAAACGCAATGCTCAAAAACCCCAGTTTGCAAATTCCTTGCCTATCAAGAAGTCCTCTTTTGCTCAATTCTACCATGTCATTCTCACTCATATGACCTATGAGCATATGCCAAAGTCTAGTAATATCATCATCTGACAAGAAAAAGGAAGCGACAGCTGCATCACCAGTAACCATAAAACCCTGCAAAATATATAAATTGGTAATCTTTCTCTGCCTTTTCATCACAACAAGGGAACCTATGGAAATCTTCAAAATCCCACTTTCAGCTGTGTATTTGTACAGGTTTGAATCAAAAGTACTTAGCGAAATTAAATTTCTCTTCAATTCTGGAACATGTCGAACATCACTAAGTGTTCTAACAATTTCGTTAAACATATTAAGTTTAATCGTTCCAACACTTGTGATGTTACATGAAACATTATTTCCCATCAAAACATCTTTAGACATTTTTTCATAAGTTGTAAACTAATCCTAATTGAGACTCATGTGAAAGGTGCAGCCAAAATCAATGATCTACTCCTAGCTCACTTTATAAGTGTTGACAGAAGCAACTAGAAGTTCACCGTCGCTGTAGTCTTCTACAACATCAGCTTCACCAGATTTTTTTTGTTGTTTACTCTTTTGATTCACAGCCTCCCTTTTTATCTTGTTCTGCAGCTTAAAACACTCAGATTTAATGTGCCCTTTCTTCTTATAGAAGTGACAAGTTTTACCTCTATTTGAATACTTTAATCTTCCCTTCGATTTACTACAAGGATTCAGTTCTTGTGTCCTTCCACGATCATCGTCAACATTCTAATCTTATCTCTCATGAACAATGGGACCCTATCCCTGAGAGTCAGTTTTAACCACAAGATGTTTCATCTTATTATACGAGGTCAAAGAATCACAAAGCTCATCCACTATGAGAGACTCACGACTATACAAAATCATGTCTCTAAGGATTGAATAAAACAGTGTAACGAACAAAGTAGAATCAACCTTAGATCTTCTTTACTCATACTAAACCTTCATGATCTCAAGGTCCGAGAGGATTTCTTTAAACACTGTTAAATGTTCGTGCACAGACACACATTCCTCCAAACGATGAGCATAAAGACGCTGCTTCATATGCAGCTTGCTGGTTAGAGTTTTCGACATACATAGCTACTCCAGCCTCTTTCATAATGCAGCAGTGGTCTTCTCTTTCATCACATCCTGCAAAATTTCGTTAGACAAATGTAGATGTAATTGTGTTAAAACCCTTCAATCCTTACATTTCGCTCTTTATTCGTCAATGTTGAAGGCATCTTATCTATCCCTAGTAGGGTATCCTCTAGATCCATTTGTACAAGAACTGTCTATATCTTAATTTGCCACAACGCAAATCTAGTGTTATGATCCAACAGCAGAATTTCATACTTTAGCGACGCGATTACCTGATCAAGATAAGAAACCCAGAAAGCTCATATAATAATTTCTGAAAAAATAGAATGTTGATAATGACAATGTATCAGAAAGAAAAAGAAAGAAAAAATAAAGAGCACACAGATTTTTACGTGAAAACCCTTTCGAAAAAATCATGGGTAGAGGAGAAGATAATTCACTATGTCGAATTCGAATGATTATAAGAGGAGTAGACTATGTCTATTCATAGGTGTATAAAGTCATATTCTAATCAAAATAAAATAGTAGTAATGTAGTAAGGTTAAAATGCTTTATTCAAATCAATATTAAATAGAGGAAGTATACTTCTATTCGAACTTCTCTTGCACAATTGTATTTTACTACGTGTATTTTATTTATCATGAATTTGGGTCACATTTCTAACACTTATCATAGCCTCTATTCTGTACCATTTGAAGACCATCAAGGATCACCCACAACTCTGAATTCACAAGTGATCCCCTTATGATAAACTATTGAAACCCTTCGACCCAATTCCCAAAAGAATCTCGTGGAACACCCCCAACAGCCGACCAGTTCCCATTTGTGTTTGCCACTCCATCCATATTAATCTTAATCCATCCATTATTAGGTGGTCACCATTTAGCCATTCCAAGTTTTGAATTTCTAGAAGCGTTCCTATTACGATATGTTTTATAAATATTAAGAGCGAAACACTCAGTAGCTCTTATCGTATCTTCTACTCTGCCAATCTCATGTTGGAAAACATATTTGTTCATGTTTTTCTACAACATCCAGCATATCACCGTAAACATAACTCGTGCCTCAGTTCCCCTAGATCCCATTTGAAACTTTGCTCTAAGATTAGTAGACACCCACTCATCCATGTCCATTTCAAAATATCTAGGGACGCAGTCCACTGAAAGTACCTTCGTCCATACTTTAGTTGTAATTTGACAATCATGTAAAACATGTAAAGTAGTTTCTTGAACATCTCCACACTATGCAACCTGCATCATCAGTCATTCGCCTCTTTACACTCTCACAGTTTGTGAGAATTTTTCTATGCTTCACAAGCCAAAAAAAATTTTAATTTAAGGGGATAATGGATAATCCCATATTTCCTTTCACCCATTAATACCCTGTAGAGAATTGTAATTAACAATACTATTATAAATAGTCTTTACAATGAATTTACCATTTTAATTTGACCTCCAAAGACAGATATAATCACTAAAAGTGTCATTAGGTGGGTGACAAGCAACTATGAATTCCTTAATCTCATTGCTAAACTAATTATTCAACTCTAACGATCTCCAACATCCGTTACTATCTACAAAATCAGCTACTTTCATTTGTGCCAAAATATCTACATTAGGGAGCATATGTTCATATAACGGTCCCAACCTAGGAATCCAAACATCTTTTATAAAGCTGACAGATTTGCCATTCCCTAAGATCCAAAACAATCTCTCTCGAAATTGATCCCATATTTTTTACAGCGAACGCCATACATACGAACAAATATTCTTGCTAATCGAGCCAGGGCAAGTCTCCACCATCCTATACTTACTACACAATACTTTTACCCATAAAGCATCTGACTTTGTCATAATTTGATACACTATCTTTTTCAAAAATGAAATATTTTGAGGCACTAGTTTCCTTAAACCAAGTCCTCCCTTCATCGTAGGTTGGCAACAAATGTCCCATTTAACCAATGCCATTTTCTTCCCACTACTTGTCGAACCCCAAGCAAATTGTCGAACTATTTGCTCATTTTTTTCACAAAAACCAATAGGAATCATAGCTGACTGCATGAAATAGCACGGAATAGCTAACAACACCAATTTTGTGAAAGTCACTCTTCCTACCAACAACAACAATTTACCATAAAAACCGTTCAATCTTCTCTATACTTTGTCAATAACAAACTGAAATATACTCATAGAAGTTCTTTTATAAAATAGTGGTACCCCTAAATAAGTGCCCAAATCGTCCTCCACTTGAAATCTTAAGACATCCCCGAGCATACTTCTAACCGTTAACTCCGTGTTTGCTTAAAACATACTTTCAACTTACTATAATTGACTTTGTGACCAAAGTAGAGGCAAAATTGCTTTAGGATTGCCTGTATAGACCTAAAATTCTCCAAGCTTGCTTCCCCAAGTAAAACTAGGTCATCGACAAAGAATAGCTAAAAAAGGTTCAACCCATTTCTTCCAAACTTAATAGTCTTTCACTTTCCATTCAAAACAGCCAAATTAACTGCTTGAAGAAGCTTCTCCATTTCCAATACAAACAAATAAGGTGAGATTGGGTCACCTTGCCTAACACCTCTCATTGGTGAGAACTCATCCGTGAACCCTCCTCTATTCCATAATATTTGCATAGAAGACGTCGAAACACACTGCATTATAATACAGGCAAAGTTGTAAGGCAGCTGAGAATGTTCAAGGGTGTCTGTAATAGAGTCCCATCGTAAATGGTCATAAGCTTTCTCCATATATATTTTACTCGCCAACCACCCCTTCTTTCCTTTTCAAACCCTCATAGAATGAATCACCTCTTGTGCATAATGTAATATCCCTAAACCAGGTCTAGTAGTTTCGAGTATATTTTTTGGATTCTGAGTGTGAAACTAGGAATTTATAAGGTTTCTAGTAATTTTTAATTTAATTTAGGAGGTTAATTTCATCTAAAATCGATTAAAAAATAATCTAAAAAATAAAAAATATATATTTCTGAAAAATTAATTTTAAAGATTTTAAATAATTATTAGTGAAAATAATCTATTTGGTTTGAAAAATAATTTTAAAATAATTTTTATTGGGATAATTTGAGTAAAATTTAAATATTAATTAAATGAGATTTAATTGTACAACAAGGGAAATTTTAAAGTATTTATATGGCAAATAAACCTTAAAATTTGGAATTTTGGAGGGAAAGGATTAAATGGTAAGGTAAAGGAAATGTGGGAGTGGTCATTGGACAAATTTCCCAACTTTTGAATTTTTGGTAGGTGGTTTTAGTTTTAAAACTAATGTATTTAGTCCAATTTTCACACATTCTACATTAGATTAGATAATTTTAAAATTTGTTTTCTTTGCATGATTTTAAAGATCTATCATTAGAAAATAATTCCAACCAATTTACTTCCTAAAATACTCTCTCAATTCACCCAAAATTATTCTCAAAAGTAGACAAAAATATTCTAAAATTTCTCAAGTTTTTTGAATCAAGATTTCCAATCAACGAATTTAGAGCGAATTAAATGTAATCTTCAATCCTAAATTTGTTTTTATGATGATTACAAACATTTTTACATGATTTGAGAGTCAATTAAAAGATTTTTATCAATGTCATCTTCTTCCAAGAACACATGGTTCTTTAATGGTGAATCTTGAATTTTGAGAGGAAATACACACAAATCAATGACTGTTCCAACTCAAAATGGATCTATTAAAAGGTTTTCTATCTTATTTATCAAGATTAAACATGATTTGTGAGGTAATTTAAAGAAATTTGAATTTCATCATCTTCATGAACTGATTTTCCGAAATTTTGTGAAATTGATTTAAAGATGAAATTTATGCTTAGTATAAGTGTATTTGGTCTAGTATTGATGATTGAAAGTGTTTAGGAAGGCTAGAGAGATCGATTTTGTGAGGATTCTAGTTTTCTACTTGATGCTACAAATCCGGCAAGGTATCTTTGTCAAAAGATTTCGATTAATATAGTTAATTAAAATTAGTGTTTATTATAGCATTAGAAATGTGGTAATGTCTACTTTATCTTTTTTGAAGCACCAAATCTTAAAGCGGATCGAGATAACCAAAATTGAAGCTTGGATTTGCTTGGTTGATCATTTGTTTGTGGTAGAATACATTGTGTGGTGAGTGTTTCTAAGGGCAATTTGGTAAATTGATCCTCATTTATGTTTAATTAGTAACTTAATTGATTATTTCAATTGATTAATTTTGGTTGATTTTCTGATAATTGCAAGAATGATATTAAATGTGCAAGAATTAAATTTTTATTGAATAATGGTAAGTAAGCTTTTGGGTGGTGTTGTGCTATTTAATTAGGTTAGTTCTATGGATGATTAAAGCATGTTTACTGGAGTTTTATCATGATAAGTTAGTGATACAATTGGTAATTGAACTTTGGAAAATGGCAAATGAAATGTTTGATTTAATTGAATGTTAAATGACTATGTTACATGTTATACATAAACATTTTGTCATATAAAAATTGAGCACAATAATGACTGATTTATATGCTATGTTTGACTGAATATATTGGCAACATGCATGGTGGATCCATTGGATATAGTTGGCATACCATAGGATTTGTGAGTACTCACCATTATTTCTGACAATGTGAGCATCTAGCTCTAGGTGGACTGATTTGTTGGAGTAGATAAGGGATTCTTGAGCATGAGTCTCCACTCAATGGGTTATTTGAGGCACTATAAGGAAGCATGTGCTTCGGCCCGCTCAACTTGGTGGACTATATTTGATATTTGTGGGAGTTTAGAGATTTTTTTATCCGATGTATGATCACCCGGTTAAGCCATAAGAAGTGTATGCTGGAAACACGAAAATGTACACACTTTTTCATGCCCTTTTTAACTCAAATTCATGCAGTTTCGGTAAAATTCTTGTCAAAAAATATATAATTAATATAAAATAATTAAATTGCACTAAAATTATTAACATGTTGAATTTTAATTAATTTTATATCAAATTTTGATTAATTTTGATTATTTTCGACAGATTTGTATAAAGGGCGAAAAACGGTTCGGTAGACACTACTAGAAGTGCAAAATCGAGAAGGAATTTTGAAGCATCAAAGTAAATTAATTTTTTAGCCTAAGACGGTCCAAATTATGAATATTAGTTCATAATATAATTAACTTTAATTTTAATCCAATTTAATTTGTGTTAAATAAATTATTATTAATTAATTATGGAAAAAAAGCCCAGTTGAGCTGAACTGGGAAAACCGATCCCACATGCTAACTTAATCAGCTTATTTGGCTGATTATTTGGCTTGCAAAATGACCCTTGAAGACTCCTTCAATTTTCATTCAAACCCCTCTACTATTCATGCTTTTCTAGATTTGCCCCAACCTTAAAATAACATGTTTGAAACCTTCAAACATGCCACATGTGTGGCCGGCCATGGCGAAAGTCTTTGGCTGCTGATTTTTACTAGTTTTAAAAGTCATCTCAACCTATAAACACCCCCTTGGCTACTCACTTCAAACACATCTCAAACCTTCTTATCTCAGTTGGTGTCTTCTTATCTCGAATCGTTGTAAGAGGTTTAGGTTTGGGCTGAACAGTGATATTAAGCTTTATCTGGTTTCTTAGAATACTAAGGTCTTCGACGAGTTAGTTGAGAAGGCTCGTCTAAAGCTATTAAGAGGTCAACTAAGGCTATTAGTGGTTCTGGTCATAAGGGTAAGAGAGGTCGTTTCTATAGATCTAGACAACGTGTTTCTGGTGGTCGTCATTATGATAGGTAGGTTGTGAAAGTTGTGGCTAGTCCTGTCGATCAGGGGTTTACTGCATGGTCGGTATGTGAGCATTATAGTCGACATCATCGTGGTGAGTGTTGCAGGATGACGGGTGCTTGTCTTTTCTGTGGTTCAATGGAGCACTATGTGAGTGATTGTCCAATAAGAGCCATTATTGTTCATGATCAGCCTGTTACTACTGTACTTGTTTTGACTCAAGGAAGAGGCCGCGACAGAGTTGATGGTGGTAAATGTGTTGGTCAGCGTAGTGTTGTACGATGTGGTGATGGTGGTCCATCCAGAGTTTATGCAGTGAGGGAGCCTCGGATTAGAGAGGCCATTGATGCTATCATAGGTACTTTCACGCTACAGTCTTTTCCTCTGCTAGCTTTAGTTGGTTCTGGTGTGACGAGGTCATTTATCTTGAGAGACAATTAGAGGGTTAGGGATTGCTGTAGAAATATCTAGATCGAGTGTTACGGTTAAGATCCCTATAGTTGATAGTATAGTGGTGGATGAGGTTTATCGTTGTTGTCCTCTGATGGTTTAGGGACAGGTGTTCCCAATTGATCTTCTCAAGTTACTGTTTTAAGGTTTCAACATCATTCTGGGTATGGATTTGTTATCCGAGCATCGGGCTAAGGTGGATTGCAAGGAAAAGTTGGTGACTCTGTGTGGTGCTGGTTGTTTGAAAGTTGTTGGTGGTGGTGAAAAGTTTGAGTTGTTGAATGTGATTTCTTTGTTTCGTGCTGAGAAGTTAGTCCGGAAAGGTTAGGAAGCTTACCTAGCATATATCCTGAATACTGATAGTAGAGAGATAAGGTTGGATGAGATTTGGGTTGTGAGTGATTTTTCGGATGTGTTTCCTAATGAGTTGTCGAGATTACCCCCGAATAGAGAAGTTAAGTTCAGTATTGAGCTCTATCCCAGTACTGCTCCGGTGTCTGTTGTAGCCTATCGTATGACACCTAAGGAACTGAAAGAGTTGAAGCTGTAGTTGCAAGAGATGTTGGATCACGGGTTCATTCGTCTGAGTGTGTCTCCGTGGGGAGCGCCGGTGTTGTTCGTGAAGAAGAAGGATGAGACTTTGAGGTTGTGCATCAATTATCACCAGATGAATAAGTTGACCATTAAGAATTAGTATCCGCTACACAGGATTGATGATCTGTTTGACCAGTTTCGGGGAGTTTTAGTTTTCACGAAGATTGGTCTGAAGTCTGGGTATTATCAGTTGAAGGTTAAGGATTCGGATGTGATGAAGACTACTTTCAGGACTCGGTATGGTCATTACGAGTTTCTTGTCATGGCATTCAGGTTGACGAATGCACTTGCCGCATTTATGGACATGATGAATCGAGTATTTCATTCCTACCTGGATCGGTTCGTAGTGGTTTTCATAGATGATATATTGGTGTATTCTCAATCAGAGGATGAGTACAATGAGCACTTAATATTGTTTCTACAAGTTTTGTAGGAGAAACAGTTGTATATGAAGCTGAGCAGGTGTGAGTTTTTGCTTCGTGAGGTGGTTTTTTTGGGTCATGTCATTTCAGCTGAGGGTATTCGGCTTGATCCGAAGAAAGTTGAGGCGATTTTAGATTGGAAGCCACTAAGGACTATTTCTAAGGTCAGAAGTTTCTTAGGGTTAGCTAGTTATTACCGTCGCTTTATCAAGGGGTTTTCGAGCATTGCTTCTCCTTTGACAAAGTTGCGACAGAAGAAAATTTCCTTTGAGTAGGTTGATGAGAGAAAGAAGTGATTTGAGAAGTTAAAGTCAATTTTGACCGAGGCGCCTATGTTGACATAGTCAATATCCAGTAAGCAGTATATGGTCAATAGTGATGCTTTTTATACGGAATTGGGTTGTGTGCTAGTGGAGTAGGGTAGGGTAATTACTTATGTGTTAAGGTAGTTGAGGCCGCATGAGTGTAACTATCCAACTCACAATCTGAAGTTAGCTGCCGTAGTCTATGCGCTCAAGATTTGGCATCACTAACTGTACGGTGAGAGGTGTGTGATATACACTGATCACAAGAGTCTTAAGTATCTCCTAACCCAGAAGGAGTTGAACTTGATATAGAGGCACTGGATCGAGTTGTTGAAAGATTGCGATTGTGTGATCGAGTACCATCTGAGGAAGGTGAACGTAGTTGTAGATGCTCTAAGTCACAAGTCTCTGGTTGATTTGAGGGCTATGTTTGCGAGGTTGTCTGTCTCTGAGGATGGGGGTCTATAGGTTGAATTTCAGGTGGGGCTAGTTCTTTTGCAACAGATTCGTTAGTGTCAACCTTTTAAAGAGAGTTTGGCTCGTTGGATTCGTTAGGGTGAGTCAGGTGTTCAGGGGGATTTTGATCTCAACTCTTATGGTGTTCTATGTTTCTAAGGTTGCTTGTGTGTTCCGGGAGACGAGGATCTAAGACACTTGATTCTTATTGAGGCTCATAGTAGCCCTTTTACTATGTATCTCGGTAGGAATAAGATGTATTAAGATCTTTGGGTTCTGTATTGGGTTGAAGAAGGATGTTGCCAACTTTGTTGCGAGATGTTTGGTTTGTCAAAAGGTGAAAGTCGAACATCAACGTCCATCGGGTTTGCTTCAGCCTATTCAGATTCTGTAGTGGAAATAGGAACGAATTTTGATGACTTCATTTTGAGTTTACCTTTAACTCCTACACGTAAGGATTCGATTTAGGTGATTGTGGATAAATTTACGAAGTCTGCATATTTTTTGCCGATATATATGACTTTTAGTCCACATTAAGCTGAGCTCTCCATCCGAGAGATTGTTCGTCTTCATGGAGTTCTTGCTTCGATCATATTAGACTGAGATCCACAGTTTACTTCGAGATTCTGGAAGGCATTGCATGAGGCTTTGGGTTCGAAGCTTCATTTTAGTTCATCTTATCATTCGCAGTCCGCTAGTCAGTCAGAGAGGGTGATCTAGATTGTTCAGGATATGCTTTGTAGTTGTGTTATCGACTTCAGAGGTAACTGGGATCGTCACTTGTCATTAGTCAAGTTTGTGTATAATAATAGCTATCAGAAGAGTATTCAGATGGCACCCTTCGAGGCTATGTATGGTCAAAGGTGTAGGACTCCTCTGTGTTGGTCTGATATGGCGGAGAAGAGGAACTTGGTTCTGGAGTTGGTTCGGGAGGTTAAGGATAAGGCTATACTTATTTGCTAGCAGTTGAAAGCTGCTTCTAAACGACAGAAGTCTTACACTGACCAGAGACATCGAGACATCAAATATTAGGTTGGTGATAATGTGTTTCTGAAGGTTTCGCCGTGGAAGGAAGTTCTGAGGTTTGGACGGAAGGGTAAGCATAGTCCAAGGTTTATTGGCCCTTTTGAGGTTGCTTAGCGGATTGGACCAGTTGCTTATCATTTGTTGTTGTCACTTGAGCTAGAGCGTATTCATGATGTTTTCCATGTCTCCATGTTACGAAAGTACAGATCTGATCCTTCTAACATTGTTCCTATTGAGGAGATCAAGGTTCGATCTGATATTTCGTATGACAAGGAACTGGTTGCGATCCTAGACCAAGAGGTCAAGATGCTACGCAATAAGACAGACCTGTTGTTGAAAGTTTTGTGGCGCAACCACGAGACTGAGGAAGCCACCTAGGAGTCAAAAGATGTGATGAAACGTTAGTATCCGCATATGTTTAAGTCAAGTAAATTTTGAGGACAAATTTCTTTTTAGAGGGGAAGAGTTTTAATATCCCTAAATCGGTTCTAGGAGTTTCGAGCATATTTTCGGGTTTCGAGTGTGAAACTAGGAATTTATAGGGTTTCTAGTAATTTTTAATTTAATTTAGGAGGTTAATTTCATCTAAAATTAATTAAACAATAATCTAAAAAATTAAAAATATATATTTTCGAAAAATTAATTTTAAAATTTTAAATAATTATTAGTGAAAATAATCAATTTAGGTTGAAAAAGAATTTTAAAATAATTTTTATTGGGGGGTAATTTTAGTAAAATTTAAATATTAATTAAATAGGATTTAATTGTAAAACAAGGGAAAATTTAGAGTGTTTATATGGAAAATAAACCTTAAAATTGGGAATTTTGGAGGGAAAAGATTAAATGGTAAGGTAAGGGAAATGTGGGAGTGGCCATTAGACAAATTTCCCTATTTTTGAATTTCTGGTGGGTGGTTTCAGTTTTAAAACTAATGTATATAGTCCATTTTTCCCACATTTTACATCAGATTAGAGAGCTTTAAAATTCGTTTTCTTTGCATGATTTTAAAGATCTAACATCAGAGAATAGATCCAACCAATTTCCTTCCGAAAATACTCTCTCAATTCACCCAAAATTATTCTCAAAAGTAGCCAAAAATATTCTGAAATTTCTCAAGTTTCTTGAATTAAGATTTTCAATCAATGAATTAAAAGTAATCTTCAATCCTAAACTTATTTTTATGATGATTAGAAACATTTTTACATGATTTAAGAGTCAATTAAAGGATTTTTATCAATGCCATCTTCTTCTAAGAACACATGGTTCTTTAATGGTGGATCTTGAATTTGAGAGGAAATCCACAAATCAATAGATGTTCCAACTCAAAATGGATATATTAAAAGGTTTTCTATCTTATTTATCAAGATTAAACATTATTTGTGAGGTAATTTAAAGAAATTCGAATTTCATCATCTTCATGAACTGATGTTACAAATCCGGTAAAGTATCTTTGTGAGAAGATTTCAATTACTATAGTTAATTAAAATTCGTGTTTATTATAGCATTGGAAAGGTGGTAATGTCTACTTTATCTCTATTCAAGCACTGAATCTTGAAGAGGATCGAGATAACCGAAATTGAAGCTTGGATTTGCTTGGTTAATCATTTGTTCGTGGTAGAATAAATTGTGTGGTGAGTGTTTCTAAGGGCAATTTGGTAAATTGATCCTCATTTATGTTTAATTAGTAGATGAATTGAATATCTCAATTGATTAATTTTGGTTGATTGGCTAATTATTGCAAGATTGATATTAAAAGTGCAATAATTAAATTTTTATTGAATAATAGTAAGTAAGCTTTTGGGTGGTGTTATGCTATTTAATTAGGTTAATTTTATGGATGATTAAAGCACGTTTACTAGAGTTTTTGATCATGATAAGTTAGTGATACAATTGGTAATTGAACATTGGAAAATGGCAAATGAAATGTTTGATTTAATGGGATGTTAAATGGTTATGTTACATGTTATACATAAGCATTTTGTCACATTAAATTGAGCACAATAATGATGATTTATATGTTATTTTGACTGAATATATTGAAAACATGCATGGTGGATCCATTAGATATAATTGGCATGCCATAGGATTTGTGAGTACTCACCATTAGTTGTCACATTGTGGGCATATGGCTCTAGGTGGACTAATTTGTTGGAGTAGATAAGAGAGTGTTGAGCATGAGTCACCACTCAATGGGTAATTTGTGGTGCTATAAGGGAGCGTGTGCTTCGGCCCGCTCAACTAGATGGATTGTATTTGATATTTGTAGGCGTTCAAAGATCCGTTTATCCAATGTATGATCACCCGATTAAGCCATGAGAAGTATATGTCAATATATTTATGTGTGATTGTTGCTATATCATTCAATGATTGTAAGCCATGAATAATTGATTCTCAATATTGATAATGCATATGAAAATTAAATTGACATGTTTCATTATTATGGCTGTTAATTGGTGATTGATTGGATGTGAATTAAGCATGATTTGGGTGTTGATTTCCTAGTCGTTTTTATTAACATTCACTAAGCTTTTTAAAGATCACACCCTCACAATTTGTTCAGATAATCGTTGGGCTTAAGGAGTTAAGGAGCCAAGTAAGAGAGTTTCAAGAGATTTAGGCTTGGTAGAGACTTTATTACACGTTTTAGAGACTATAATCGGACATTGTGGAACTCCCGAGAATTAGTTTAATTTTGGTTATAATTGGTCTTTGGACATTGGACATTTTATTTTGGATGATTTTATAATAATTTTGAGGCATGTTTGAGTTTAATTACTGAATGATTTACGATGTATTGTTGCTTGATAACATGGTGATTGATAACATAGTGTGTGAGGCGTGAAATTTTTACTAATGATTGTTTAAATGAAGCTTCCATAGAGTGGTTTACTAGCGACTAAGGTACGCCACTTGATTGATTTATTCGATGTTTGTTATGCATGAAATTGATTGTCTAATTCTATATAATTGAGGCTTAATTGATGTCAATAAATTCAATTAAAGGTGTATGTATATGTATGTTAATTAATCGTAGTCAAATCGAGTTTAATTTACCATTAAAATATGCAAAATTGGGTTTTAAAACGAGTTTTTTGCAATAATAGGTGTAGTGGTTTTCACACAGGCGTGTGAGGGGTTGCACACAGGCGTGTGGGTATGTGACACGGGCTTGTTGATACTGGAGCTATCACACACGTGCGTGTGGGATTTTCACACGGGCGTGTGCGATCATCCTACAATTTTTTCATGACACGAACGCGGTCGATTAATGACACACGGTCTGGGGGACACGGCCGTGTGGGTTTTGGGGGTTTGAATTTTTATCTTTTTAAATTGGTATTCTAATTTGTTTAAGTTACAAATTAGCCTTGAAAATTGATTAGTCTAATTAGAGCCTTAGATGATAAGGAAACTTAGAAAAATTTTAGTATTAGTCTCGTAATGGGTAAAATTCAATAGAAATACACTTAATTTATAATTCGAAATAGGTCTAGATAGTTTGTATTTGTTACAATTTAGTCGCTAGTAATAAAACTTGAATTAGGCATAGTAAACAAACTCAAATTAAACTGAAATTTTTAAGCTTGCATAATTTGACTAAAAGAAGGTCAGTAAACACTTAGATCTAAAATTGAGTTAAGTTTCACCATAGGTGGTAAAATAATGAAAATTCCCTTAGGTTAAATTACCTAGGAAAAGTTTAAAATTAGCTCATAGTTTGCTTCCGCATTAATAAATAACTAATAATTTGATAAGATTGATGTGTTATAAGGTCAAGGTGTGTCTTGGGTGGTCATTAGCTGGAGAGTTACTTAGGCAGCTAATGTAATGCTTCGAATTCAGGTCAGTCCGTCTCGGTCGGGTTTGGGGTGTCACAGATAACAACATTGTCCATAATGTTTTGGCCTCCTACAAACCTAGTTTGATTATCAGCAATTAGAGACGACATTAGAGGTTTAAGTCTATTCGCAATGACTTTAGAAATGATTTTGCACGGAATAGTGTAGAGGCTTTTTGGTCGAAACTGTGTAATGGACTCAGGGGTAGCAACCTTCGGGATAAGTACAAGCAAGGTTTTGTTAAAGAATCCCTTTAACATACCATCCTCAAACACTTTTCTAACCAGTGAAATTAAAGATCCCTCAATCACATTCTACTGCGATTGGTAGAACTGAACATGCAGTCCATCAATCCCCGAAGCCTTGAGCGGTGCCATACCAAACAACGCATCATGAACTTCTTGTGTGGTAAATTTCCGATCAAGTGCTTCTATTAATTCAGCTTCCACAGTAGGGAACATGTTCCTAACAGGGAAACTGCCCAAACTAATTGTATCATCAGTGTACAGTCTCTTGTAGAAGGACATTGCTTCACATTTCAATCTTTCCTCTTTATAGCACCACAACTCATCATCCAACTTCAGAGCTTTGATATGATTTAACCATCTCCTAGTATTAGCTTGACAGTGGAAATACTTTGTGTTACGGTCACCTATTGCTAGCTAATCACTACAAGATTTTTGTTTCCAGAGCAGTTCTTCATTATCAAGAACGCATTTAAGTTTAATTTGTAGCTCTTTCTTAAGATCAACAAGTTTCCTTGACCGATACTTCTCCATACTTCGTTGGATTCCATCTAGCCGAGCTAATAATTTTCATTTCCTCTTTCAAATGTTGCCAAATACTTTCATATTCCACTTCTTTGCTGTTGTTGCAAACTTTTTGACCGACTCCTCTAACATTCCATCATCCCCCAATTCTCATTAACAAGGTTCCCACACCCATTATGCGACAACCAACCACTCAAGAAGCAGAAAGATTTAGAAGAGTTCCTGACACTATCTTTACCAAACCAAATAGCTAAAGGACAGTGATGAGGTTTAACTCTTTGAAGATGCTAAACTGTCATTTTCAAAAAGAACATATCCCATTGAGAGTTACATAGCGCACAATGATCAGATTTTAAAATATTGCTTTTGATATTAACTAAAACGTTTAGATTTGCTTAGATTGTTTTATATCAATATGACATAACATCGCAACTTAAAAAGTTATTTAGTTAAATTTAATTATAAAATTTAACACCATTTCCATATGTACTTAAATTATTTAAAAGAATGTTTATCATATTCATTAAAGTTAGGTTGCAATTATCAAATTTGCAAAATTATCAAATTTGCAAAATTAAGATAGTAAGGCGTAAGGACCAAATTTTGACATTGACTATTTTATATAACAAATAAAAAATTCTCATATTTCAATTTACTTTTTCGATGAAAATAAAAAAATTGAAATATGTGGAATATTATGTTAATGTAAATTTTCTTTACATTGCTTAATGCTAGAAAATATACAAGAAATAAATAAATCATACTGAAGTACGATGGAAAATTTCAATTCAATAACACATTAATAAAAATACCATTTCAATATAACTTGGGAGTTCTCTCTAATATTAGATATGAAATTTTAAATAATTCTTTCTTTTGTATTTTTTTTAAATATCATGAAATTTAAATAATTAATTTAAGATATTTTAAATGATTTAGCCTGAATAAAAAATATTTTTATTACTAACAAATGTTGAATACAGTGGTAAAGCACATTGCACTTTCGATGAGAGAATTTAAGTTCAAATATTAAAAATGACATTGTTGGGAGGGATAATTAAAAACTCTGAAATGATTAATTTTCATGGATCATAAAACGGACGTCGAGGATATCTTGATTACCCAAAAATTATTACTTTCATTTTTCAAGCATAAAAATATATAATTATTATTTTAGTAAATATTAATGTTATAAAATATGTTATGAGCTTAAAAACAAATTCAAAAGACTAAAATTTCTATTTACCATTAAACTAAATCCAAATTCTCAGATTCATTTTAAAAGTTTGTTATAGAAAATATACTTAAATTATCAATGGTCTCAACTTATTTTAAAAATAATAACAGCCAATACAAACGTAATAATGGCATATTAAAACATACACTTTTTTATAATATGAGACCAAATGGATAGTTTATATATCTTTTTTAAATAAAAAATACTTTAAATACTAATTTGAAAGTCAAGATGTAATTTAGAGGCCAATTATTACTAAACTTTACTATAAATTATTATTATAAAAATTAAAGAATTATAAATTCTATTAACTTATATTTTTCGTACAAATAGAATAAATAGAATTGATATATACGAAAAAAGATATTCTCATGCATTCTTAAAGATTCATTATTGAGACTTTGATTATATCAAAAAAAATTGGTATTGAAATCTTAAATCTTAAAGTCTAAATTTTATTGTGTATAAGTTATATATAAATTCTCTTCTAAATTTATTTTGGTTAGTTAATTTGCACTAAAATTTTAAAATTTATTATTCTTTTCTTACAAAATATTTCAATATATAATCAAACCACGCAACGCGTGGGAGATATTCCTAGTTTATTCTATTTTTATAGTAAGAACATGATGAGAGCCTAGAAAGTATTCATCTTTATTAATTTCCATTGTAATTAAATAATAATTTATCTGGATATTTTTATATTTAAAATTTTTAATTATAAATTTTAACATATTACCAAGGTCCAATTATGCCTACAAAATATTTTTCTCTATTTTTAATGTTTAGGTTTTATTTCCTTGGTTTGAAAATTAAAAGCTAATTCATAACTCTACTAATGATTTGTTTTTATAGAAAAGAGAAGGGATCTCACTATCTTATATCAATTTATTCTTATATGGGAATCACCTAATTTGTCTTCTAAGAGTAGCCTCCTAACATAGATGGGGTGTAGGAACATCAATATAAACTAAATTAATATCATTAGAAAGATATGATTTAGCTAACCAATCAGCAACCATACTACATTTCCTATTCACAAAATGATGCTTGACTTTTGAAATCTGTCAAGACACTTTCTTGATTTTCCTAACAAGTCATTGAAGGTGTACTTCCCGAACATTCCTTAATCATATCCATAACTTCCATGCAATCATAATCACCTTAATGTACCCCCTTATTTTAGCTATTTCCAAGCCATGTAGAATCGCCCAAAGCTTTGAATTCACAGTCGAGCTCCTCCCAGAAAACCTTTGAAACCCTTCAATCCAGTTCCCAAAAGAGTCTCATAATACACCTCCAATCGCTGACCAATTTCCGTTCCTACTAGCCGCTCTATCAATTTTGATTTTGATCCATCCATGGTTGGGTGGGCACCATCTGTCTATCTTAGCTTGGGAATCTCTGGATCTTCTTCCTTTCAGATTTGTTTCAATGACATGTTTAGCGAAGCACTCAACACTTCTAACCATATCTTCTACTTTACCTATCACCTGCTGGAAAACGCACTTGTTTCTATTCTTCCACAACATCCAACAGAGAACTACAAAGTAAACTCGAGATTCAGCTCCACCAGATTGAACTTGAAAGTCCCTCTAAGATTGGCATTTACCCACTCAGCCAAATCCAAAATGAAAAATCTAAAGACACAGTCAACTGACATTGTCTTCAACCATACTTTAGTCGCTAACCGGCAAGCACATAGAACATGTAGATCTGTTTCTTGAAGGCCTCCACAAATTAAACACTCTGCTTCGTTTGTCAATTTCCTCCAAACCTTTTCACTATTAGTAAGAAATCTTCGATGTAGAACTAACCAAAAGAAATGTTTAATTTTAGGAGGTAGGACATTATTCCATATTTCCTTCCACCCAATGTGAGCATAAGGAATCTCATATTGATAACTCTATTAATGTTTAGTTCCTCACTATTGTTGTGAATACAAAATGCTTTGGAAGAAGTAGTTTTAAAAAATATAGTGGGAAAGTGATATGAAAAATCATAATTTGTTAATTTTAATTGTTTTGCATTATTGTAAAAATTGTGATGAAAAGTTTAAATATCTCTTTTAAATATGATGTTAGAAAGTAAAAAATTAATTTGAAAATTACTTAAATAATTTAATATAATGATACATAAATATAAGGTTGTGTTGGGAAAGTCAACTATTAATTAGATTTAAGTGTAATTGCTCGTACTTATATAAGAGTGACATGTTTGAATAACCATTGTAATTGGTGGATCCCTCTAAATTGGATGTAATTGGAGCACCTATCTAAATCCAATTACCTTATAACTTTTCAAAGACTCGTACATTATTTAATTTTAGAAATTACTTTTTACACAAGCTTAAATTATAAAAATCATATTATAAACATAAACATGTATCAATTTACGGTTGCTTTGGTCAAATATTTCTAAAATTATATTATAAATCTTAAAATTTATATTATAAAAAATAATTAATGTGTATTTTATAAAATTAAACAAAAAAGTCATATTAATTAAATTTTAAAAAAATAAAATTATGATAAAGAGAATGTATATTATAAAAGCTAAGCTTAGTCCATGAATTTGTCATTTTTTCTCATGGTATTTATAGTTTTTTTTTGTCTTTAGTTGATACTCAAATTTTAATTTAATTGATTTAGTAATATGTGATTGGGATAATGAAATATTTAAAAAATAGAAAAACAAAAAAATTAAATAAATATTTATTATTTTTCATTGTAAGAATTTTTTACTTTCAACTAAATTAATTTAATTTTTTCTTCATTTCATTTCTAAATTTCTAGCTTTCTTTCATTTATTCTAAACCTATTCTAAAAATGAAAAAATTTCAATGAAAAACAATAATGCATATTTTCTCAATCTCATTCCCTTCAAATATCTCTTCTTCTTTTGATTTCTGGGTTTTGGGTACTTCAACACAGAACCTTTCTTAGTTTCTTTTCTTCTTTGTTTTTAACATATTTTTTCTTCAAATCTTTCTTCTTCTTTTGTTCTCTGGGCATTTATATATTGAAAATTTTTAAGAAATTTACTACATTATACTGTACTATAGGAAAACAAATTAATCAAGATGAAGGAATCATTATCAGATTAAGATCTGACAAGGAAAATCAGATCTGAAAACCCAACACCCAAAATAATCTAACAAAATCTAACAAAATAATCTGGATATCGTCAAAATTTTCTAAACCCCAAACCCAGCTCGAAACCACCCATGACCACCACTCTTCAAACTGGCTTGTTTTTCCACCGCCGTTCATGGCTTGGACAGAAAAACTAAAATTGAAATTAAAGCAAAACTTTAAAAGAAATGGAAGCAACAATGGACAAAAACTAATCAATACCCACAATTTTTTACCAAAAAATAAATATTTAAGGAAAATGGGTCAGATGATGGAAGGATTAAAAAGAACCGAGGCGTAACCTAAGTTTAGATGATGAAAATCAATGTAATATGGGTTTTAGAGGCATGTGATTGTTATTATTATTGAAAGAAATGGAAGCAACAATGGACAAAAACAAATCAATACCCAAGTTTGCACCTTCCTTGGGAAGCTTCTTGTCGGCCTTTGTTTTTTTCTCAGCCGGGACTGTGTCATTGATGGTGGTCTGTTTTTTTTACCCAAAAGATTAATCCAAATAAAATGCGAATAAAAACATAATCTGGAGCTGGACCTTAATGTGAGAGAGATGAGATAATATAAATGGATGGAAATTAAATTTAAAATTTTTAAAAATTAAACAAAATTTAATTTAATTTAATTTTTGTAAATTTGAAAAATTTTAAAATATTTTTTTTATTTCTAAATTTTATTATTTTAAATTTTTCTATATATAATTTTAATTTTTTTAAAAAATTGAATTATAACATCATGTCAACATTGCCACATGTCACTTTTTAAAAATGCCACATGTCTTAACTTAACATCATTACAAAAAAAGAAATCAAAATCCTTGACCGAATAAAAAATTGGATATCAACTTAAAAAAAAAACATAAGTATTAACTTGAGAGAAAGTGGAAAATTCAGGAGTCAAATGTATATTTAAGCCTAAAAAATAATTTACATGTTATAAAAGATAAAAAAATGTTATAATATGTTTATTTATAATAAAAAAATTATGGTAAAAAATACGAATATAACTTATTTATCTATCCACGCTATATATTACAAAAATAATATATTTATTTTATAAGAAAAGTGTTATAAAAAAGATTTGACTCTTAACCTTTTTTTTAATTTAAAACATTTAACATTTTGAATTGTGGTTTAAGAGATATTTGATGTTTTAAGGAAAAAAATTTTATGTTAAAAAAAAGTTTGATTGTATTAACATGTTGTAAATTTTATAATCTCATTCATAAGTGGAATTGAAATGATCAATTAAAGAGTATATGGAAAAAAGAGATATTGATAATTTTAATGATAAAAATATAGATTCAAATTTAGATTTAGATGATAATGAACTCGGTGAAGGGCCAACAAATTATGATAAAGAGTAATGGAGTATATTTTAAATGTTAAAGAGGAAACAACCCAACGATAAGAAATGCTAGAGAAATTAGATAAAATTGCATATGATATTTATTTTCTTATTATTTTATTAGTAATTATATTATCAACTAATTTTTCTTCAACTAACATATTACATATGATGATTTGATTTTAATTTTTGTTACTCATTTAGATATTCTTTTATCGTACTGATAATTTTTTATAATAATTAATATTTTAAAAATATAAATTATGTAACTGTATAATTACAATTTCGTACCGCCAAACATGACATATGAGATTACAATGTAACTACACATTGTTAGTCAAACATGTTTAGGGAATTTCAATTCTTTGTAATTACAAGAGAGTGTAATTACTATCCAATTACACTTTCATCCAATTATTTTGTGTTGCCCAAATAGACCCTAAAGTAATCTAAAAATTTTAGGCTTATATGTAAAAAAAAGTCATTAAGAAAATGTGAAAAAATCTGTAACACCTTATACTTGACCTGACCGCTAGGTCCTGGTACCGGATGATACACTAACCCAATAACTTAATGATATTTCTAATTCTTCTTTAGTTACATGCTTAGACAACTTAAATTTCAAAATCTAACTGTTATTAAAACTCATACAGACTCAGTGATAAATTCTTACAACTTTGCTCCCAACAATTATTTACAAATTTTAAATTAAGACTCGAATACATATATAATCAACTTAAACCCTAAGACGTGGCCTCTAGGGATGTCCCTCTATACACATGAATGGCTTCCACGCTCATCCCTCAAATTTGGCGGTGTCTGGATTGGTCCTAACAAGGTAGTGTCCACGATCAAAAGGTCTAAGTGTACATCTTAGTGGATATTAAATTCAAGGTGTTTCTATCATATGTGTTCTAACAAGGACTGATTCTCCACATATAGTTCCCTTGAAGGTGGAGTTGTGCTTATGGGGAACAATTCACCCTGCAAAATAACCGGTATTGGTACTATTCAAATCATAATACACGACGAGATAATTAAAACACTGTCACATGTTAGACATGTGCCTAACTTGAAGAAAAGTATCGTCTCTTTGGGTATTCTGGAGTTGAATGGTTGTAGGATCATCATAGAATCAAACAACATTAAGGTATCTCGTGGTTCTCTCATTTTGATGAGGGATCAGAAAGTCGGCAACCTGTATATTTTACAACGATCAACTGTGACTGGAGTAGCAGCGATTTCCTTAACGATTACGGAGACAGAATCGAAATTGATGCCACGTTGTGACGAGGAAACACTGGACGTCACGACGTGGTGATGAATCCCAATAAAGTCAGAAACGGTGTCAACCCAGTTATGGCATATGCGACTTGACCATATGAGTGAAAAAGGGATGATCGTTCTGGATAAAAGAGGTTTTCTTCCAAGAAAAAGAGTTGAAAAATTAGATTTATACAAATATTACGTTTATGGGAAGCAGGCTTGAGTCAGTTTTAGTTCTGTATAGCACAAGACGAAGGGCACCCTTGACTACATTCACTCCAATTTATGGGGCTCAGCTCAAGTCACTTTCAAATGAGGCAGGAGATATCTTCCGACCTTTATCGATGACCACTCTAGGAAGGTTTGAGTCTATTTTCTAAAACACAAGAATGATGTTTTCATGACCTTTAAGTAGTGGAAAACATTATTGGAGAAACAGACTGAGAAATCTGTAAAACTATTAAGGACGGATAAAGGCCTTGAAAACTATCCAGTCAAGTTTAATGACTACCGCAAAAGTGAATGAATTGATCGACACCGTACAGTTGTTGGTACCCCACAACAGAATGACATCTCAAAAAAATGAATAGAAATTTACTTGAGATGTAACACCCCTTACCCGAGACCGTTTCCGGAGTCGAGCACGAGGCATTACTTATCTTATCTTACTAATTCGAAGCATAAAAACTTGTTTTGAAAATTAATTTCACTATTTACAGCAATCTGTCCAATCGCGCAGCAGTTACTAAATTAATTATAAATCGAGCTACTGAACTCAAAATTTAACTCTGTAAATTTTCCCTGAAACTAGACTCATATATCTTCCTACCATAAAATTTTTATAATTTTTGTCTTAGCAAATTAGTACAGTTTATTAGTTAAAGTCTCCCCTGTTTCACCAATTGACTGCTCTGACCTATTGTCACTAAAAATAAATTTTCTCATTATGGGATTTTAATATAATGATACCACTTATTTATACAGAAAATAGACTCAATAAGGATTCCATACATATAAAATAAAACTCATAAATATTTTTGTACCATTTTTAGTGATTTTCTAAACTCAAAACAGGGGACACCAAAAACTGTTCTGACTCTGTCTCACCAAAATTCACATATCTTAAAATATAAAATTCCTTTTGCTAAACTGTTATTTTTCCATGAAAATAGACTCAACAAGATTTAATTTCATATATCTTTCACCCTCTAATTCATTTTATACTATCCTAGGTGATTTTTCAAAGTCACGTCACTGTGCAGCTTGAATTCTGTTTCTTTGCAAAATTTTACCTCTTTCATGATTTCCATGCATAATATATCACTTAAACTCTTATAACCACAAATATCTACATCCTTGACCATTTAAACAACCATTCATCATCAAATACTTACACATCTTTCTATAGAAAAATCATAATTACAAACATAAAAAATAACTAAATCCCTATACATGCCATAACTTAAACATGTTTCATCATAAAATACCGAGTAGTTTTTTTCTTGATAGTGTGGACGATCTCCGACTTCTTTAGGATCCTTGAAGTAGCCTTACAATACTATAAGAGAAAGAGAAATAAAAGACGTAAGCATAAAGCTTAGTAAGTTTACTAGCAAATAAATAACAATATTTAACACAAATAATTAAACTCAAGTGTCTATATCTCTATTTTACTCTTTAGTTAATCTCATACTAGTTCTCTTGCTTGATTACTTAATATACTTGTGTTCATAACTTACTCTTCTCTTGCTGCATCGTTGAATATCAAATGTTAATATAATAAATTCTTAACTCCTATAACTCACTTGAGCTTTCCATTTCTTATCTTTAACTAAACTTTCATGTACCTGATTCGTTTACTAGCCCTTTGAACCACATTGGAATAATAAGGATACTCGGGTATCTTCTGATCATAACATGCCAAAGCCATGTCCCAGACATGGTCTTACATGGGATGTACTCATGTCAGTGCCCATGCCATGTCCCAGACATGGTCTTACGGGGGACCTCTCATCTCGGTGCCAACGCCATGTCCCAGACATGGTCTTATATACGCCATGTCCCAGACATGGTCTTATATACGCCATGTCCCAGACATGGTCTTATATGGGACCTCTCATCTCGGTGCCAACGCCATGTCCCAGACATGGTCTTATAGGGGACCTATCATCTCGGTGCCAATGCCATGTCCCAGACATGGTCTTACATGGGACCTCTCATCTCGGTGCCAATGTCATGTCCCAGACATGGTCTTACATGGGACCTCTTTACCCAAATGTCATGACATTCGTATCCAGTATCATCCTTATGTATCAACGGGACTTTTAAATTTTAATTCTCTATCATTTCATGCTTGGATAATCATCAAATAAATGCATGAAATAAATATATATAATTGCTGGAAATTAACAAAATTAATAATAATTATTAAAATATTGTATTTATTTACCGTAAACTTACCTCGGTACCAACTAAGTCAAATTTACCAACTTAGTCTTCAACTTTACTCTTTCCTTTGTCTAACCTCGAGTTTCGTTCTTCTTGATATAAAATAGAAAATTTAATTAATTTAATACTCACATTCATCAAAACAGCCCTCGACTCTAACTTTTTCAAAATTATGATTTTGCCCTTAAACTTTTGCAAATTACATTTTTGCCCCACGGCTCAGAAATGAAACTTCATCCCTTATTCTTATGTTTTATGACATGATGAACATTTTTCCCTTCTATGGCAACATCAAATTCCCACTCTAACATGTACTTAAGAACATTAGGTATTTTTACCGATTATGTCAACTTACTTGTTTTCGCTTAAAGTCAGCTAGCAAAAGTTGTTTAACATAATTTCTAAGTTCATATTCTATCATAAAACATCAAAATAAACACTTTTCACCTATGGGTATTTTTCCAAATATAAACCTTAGGTTAAATTATTGCTAGAATAAGCTAAATTAAGCTACCGAGATCTCAAAAACGTAAAGAACATTAAAAACGGGGCTTGGGATCACTTACTATGGAGCTTGGAAGCTTGAAAACCCTAACTATGGCTCCCCCCTTGCTTATTTCGTCCTAATGAAGAAGATGATAATTTTTGCCATCTTTTTCCCTTTTAATTCTTTTTATTACTAGATTACCAAATTGCCCCTAACTTAAAAATTTTCTATTTCACTTATTTCAAGTCCATTTTTGTCTACCAAGTAACCAATGGTCTAATTACAATATAAGGACCTTCAATTTAAAGTTTCATAACAATTGGACACCTCTAACATGTAGAACTTAACTTTTGCACTTTTTACAATTTAGTCCTTTTGACTAAATTGAGTGCCCAAACGTCGAAATTTTCGAACGAAATTTTCACAAAATCATTTTGTTAAATCATAGACCATAAAAATATAAGAAAAATAAAATTTTCCTCATCGGATTTGTGGTCCCGAAACCACTGTTTCGATAATCTTAAATTTGGGCCATTACAACTCTCCCCCCTTTTTGGATTTTCGTCCTCGAAAATCTTACCAGTAAAGAGATTTGGGTATTGTTTCCTCATTGTCTCTTCCGATTCCCATGTTGCTTCCTCAATCCTGTGCTTTTTCCATAACACTTTCACTAGATTTACCTTTTTGTTTCTAAGCTCCTTTGTTTCTCGTGCTAATATCTTAACCGGTTCTTCACTATAAGTCATATCGGGTTGAATCTCCACTTCCGTCGGAGTAATAACATGTGAAGGATCTGATCGATACCGTCGAAGTATAGATACATGAAAAACATTATGAATTCTATCGAGTTCTGGTGGTAAAGCCAATCGATAAGCAACCGATCCAATTCTTTCTATGATTTCATATGGTCCGATAAATCTTGGACTCAATTTACCCTTTCGACCGAACCGAAGAACTTTCTTCCAAGGAGACACTTTTAAGAATACTTTATCACCCACCTGAAATTTACTCTCTTTTCGTTTAAGATCGGTATATGACTTCTGACGATCGGAAGCTGCTTTTAGACTATCCTGAATCAACCTTACTTTTTCTTCTGCTTCCCGGATCAAATCAACCCCGTGTATCTTCTTTTCACTTAGCTCTGTCCAATATAATGGTGTTCTACATTTTCTACCATACAAAGCTTCATATGGAGCCATTTTAATACTGGACTGATAACTGTTACTGTAAGCAAATTCAATCAAAGGTAGATACCTTTCCCAATTACCTTAAAACTCTAATACACAACATCGGAGCATATCTTCCAATACCTGAATTACACGCTCAGATTGACCATCTGTCTGAGGATGAAATGCAGTACTGAAATGCAACTGAGTACCCAAAGCTTCTTGCAATTTGTCCCAGAAACAAGACGTAAATCGGGGATCTCTATATGATATAATGGAGACTGGCACTCCATGTAGTCTGACAATCTCAGATATATACAATTCAGCCAATTTATCTAAAGAATAATCCATACATACCGGAATAAAGTGTGCGGACTTTGTCAATCGATCGACAATTACGTAAATGGCATCTTTCTTCTTTGGAGACATCGGCAACCCAGATACAAAATCCATAGTGACTCTTTCCCATTTCCATTCCGGTATAGTGATCGGTTGAAGTAACCCCGAAGGCACTTGATGTTCAGCTTTAACCTGCTGACATACCAAACACTTTGATACAAATTCAGAGATATCACGTTTCATACCTGGCCACCAATACATCTTTTTCAAGTCATTATACATTTTATTACTCCCCGGATGTATAGACATAGTACCGTTGTGGGCCTCGTGTAGAATATTCTGTATAAGCTCGGAATTCTTCGGTACACATACTCTGCCTTTGAATAATAAACAACCATCAGTCCCAGTCTGAAATCCTGAATCATTACCGGATTCACAATGTACCCGTTTAGCCTGTAACTTCTCATCATTTCTCTGAGCTTCACAAATTTGTTGACGAAATATTGATTTCGCTCTCATTTCAGCTATGATCGAACCATCATCAGCCAGTGACAACTGGGTATTCATAGCTCGTAAAGTAAACAGAGATTTTCGGCTCAAAGCATCAGCAACAACATTAGCCTTACCCGGATGGTAATCAATAACCAAATCATAATCCTTTATCAATTCAAGCCATCTGCGTTGTCTCAAATTCAAATCTTTCTGTGTCATCAAATACTTCAAACTTTTATGATCAGTATAAATATGACACTTCTTACCATATAAATAATGCCGCCATATTTTCAATGCGAATACAGTAGCAGCTAATTCGAGATCATGTATCGGGTAATTTCTTTCATGTGGCTTAAGTTGTCTTGAAGCATAGGCTATTACTTTATCTTCTTGCATCAAGACAAATCCCAAACCATTTAATGATGCATCACTATAAATAATAAATTCCTTACCCGATTCAGGTTGTACCAACACAGGTGCTTTCGTCAACAACTCCTTCAATCGGTCAAAACTTTGCTGGCATTTTTCTGTCCATTCAAACTTAACATCTTTCTGTAATAAACGGGTCATCAGAGAAGCTATCATAGAAAACCGCTGTACAAATCTCCGATAATATCCAGCTAATCCCAAGAAACTTCTAACTTCAGATACATTCTTCGGTGGACTCCAATTGACAATGGCTGAAATTTTACTAGGATCTACCCTGATGCCTTTTGCAGATACAATATGTCCAAGAAAACCTACCCCTCGAAGCCAAAATTCACATTTACTGAATTTAGCATAAAGCTTCTTTTCATGCAGAATTTGCAACACTATTCTCAAATGTTCTGCATGCTTATTTTCATCTCGAGAATAGACTAAAATATCATCAATGAAAACTACTACAAACCTATCTAGATACGGTCTGAATATCCGGTTCATCAAATCCATGAATACTGCAGGTGCATTAGTAAACCCAAACGGCATAACCAGAAACTCATAATGCCCATACCTGGTTCTGAAAGTTGTCTTTGGCACATCTGACTCTTTTACTCGTAACTGATAATAACCCGATCGGAGATCAATCTTCGAAAATACTGTGGCACCTTTCAGCTGATCAAATAAGTCATCAATTCGAGGTAACGGGTACTTATTCTTTATAGTTACCTTATTAAGCTGCCGATAATCGATACACAATCTCAAAGACCCGAAAGACCCGTCTTTCTTTTTCACAAACAGAACCGGAGCACCCCAAGGTGAATGACTCGGACGAGCAAAACCTCTGTCAACAAGTTCCTGTAACTGTGCCTTTAACTCTTTTAATTCTGTAGGAGCCATACAATACGGAGCTATGGAAATTGGGGCAATTCCCGGAATCAGATCTATAGAAAATTCCACATCTCTTTCTGGTGGCAACCCTGGTAACTCTTCTGGAAACACATCAGAAAATTCACATACAACCGGCACTGCTTGTATCTTTGACTCAGATACCTTAGTATCCAACACATACGCCAAATAAACATCATACCCTTTTCTGACACATCTCTGAGCTGTCATAACTGAAATCATATCGGATAATCCTTCTGTCTGATCAGATTTAACCTGAAGTAATTCTCCATTCTGGCATTTCAACACAACATATTTTTGTCTACAGTTTACTACTGCATCATGCTGAGTTAACCAATCCATGCCCAATATCACATCAAACTCATCAAAAGGCAATAACATCAAGTCAACCGGGAAACAAATATCTTTTACCATCAGTGGACAATTTTTACAAACTTTATCCACCATCACAAACTGGCCTAGGGGGTTCGAGACTTTAACCATAAATTCAGTAGGTTCAACAAACAAATTTTTAACAAATGCTAATTTTGTGCATATGTATGAATGTGTAGAGCCAGGATCAATTAATGCAATAACAGTAGTATTATAGAGAGAAAATGTACCCGCAATTACATCAGGAGAGGACGCCTCTTCACGAGCTCGAATAGCATATGTTCTCGCGGGTGCTCTAACATCGGGTCTAGCTGCTGAATCTCTGGATGAACCCCTGCTACTCACTCCCAATCCTGGGTTTCTCTGCGGTCTACCTCTGGTAGGAGCATTTCCTGATCTTGCACTCATTATTTCTTCCCTTTTTGTTGTTTCAGGACAATCCCGAACAAAGTGATCTGGTGCTCCACATCTAAAACAAACATTTTCACCTGCTCTACACTCTCCGGGGTGGCGTCTCCTACATTGAGGACATTCCGGCCTAGGAGATCGAGTACTGCTTGTACTTGCAACTGTAGTGGTTTGAGCTCTAAAACACTCGAATCTTCTACTTCTGCTTCGGCCAGAATATCTATCTGGAAAATGTAATCCGCTAGAGAGCTCCCTAGATCTCTTAGACATAAACTGAAATGATTTACTTATTTGCCTCTTCTTTGTATCCTGCGTTCCGGCTTCAGCTTTGCTCTTCTCTTTTTCTTTTAAGAAGTCTTCTACTTTACAGGCTCTTTCTACCAGAACAACAAACTCTCTGATTTCCAATACACCCACGGATAATCGAATATCATCATTCAGCCCTTCTTCAAATCTCTTGCACATGCTTGCTTCAGTAGACACAAATTCCCGGGCATACTTACTAAGTTTGACAAACTCGCGTTCATATTCAGTCACGGACATCTTACCTTGTTTTAGCTCAAGAAACTCCTTCCTTTTCTGATCTATAAATCTCTGGCTGATGTACTTCTTTCGGAACTCCTCCTGAAAGAAATCCCAGGTCACCCTCTCACTCGGTACTACTGACACGAGGGTCTTCCACCAATGGTAAGCTGAATCTCTAAGAAGTGAGACCATACACTTCATACATTCTTCCGGTGTACAAGATAATTCTTCAAAAACCCTGATAGTATTCTCAAGCCAGAATTATGCTTTTTCTGCATCATCATCTTTGGTAGCCCGAAATTCCTCAGCCTCTTGCTTCCTAATCTTCTCAACAGGTGGTCTCTCCCTGATAAATATACCTGCAGTTGGGGAAGCTACATGGGGAACCTGTGAATCCTGAGGGGGTAGAGGTCTTACAGCCGGATTCGTACGAACGAACTCGGCAAACCAATCATTCATGGCTTGGAAGAAGGCTTCTCTAGCTCCTCCTTCCTGTCTAACCGATGCAGGTCTTTCACTAACATTAACATCTAGTGGAACCGTCCCTTCTGCGGAAGCAGGCGCATTACTCTCTACTTCATCAGCACTAACTTGTTCAGGATCCATAACTATAAAAGAAAACATTTTAAAATCGTCAGGAGTCGTCACACTATCAAAATATATAAGTATGGCATGTATAGGTAGACTCTTATTCATACTAAGTATTTCTGAGAACCGACTAAACCTGCTCTGATACCAAAAAATGTAACACCCCTTACTCGAGACCATTTTCGGAGTCGAGCACGAGGCATTACTTATCTTATCTTACTAATTCGAAGCATAAAAACTTGTTTTGAAAATTAATTTCACTATTTACAACAATCTGTCCAATCGCGCAGCAGTTACTAAATTAATTATAACTCGAGCTACGAAAATAAAAATTTAAATCTGTAAATTTTCCCTAAAACTAAACTCATATATCTTCCTACCATAAAATTTTTAGAATTTTTGGCTTAGCCAATTAGTACAGTTTATTAGTTAAAGTCTCCCCTGTTTCACCAATTGACTGCTCTGACCTCTTGTCACTAAAAATAAATTTTCTCATTTTGCGATTTTAATATAATGCTACCACTTATTTATACAGAAAATAGACTCAATAAGGATTCCATACATATAAAATACAACTCATAAATATTTTTTTACCATTTTTAGTGATTTTCTAAACTCAAAACAGGGGACACCAAAAACTGTTTTAACTTTGTCTCACCAAAATTCACATATCTTAAAATATAAAATTCCTTTTGCTAAACTGTTATTTTTCCATGAAAATAGACTCAACAAGATTTAATTTCATATATCTTTCACTCTCTAATTCATTTTATACTATCCGAGGTGATTTTTCAAAGTCACGTCACTGTGCAGCTTGAATTCTGTTTCTTTGCAAAATTTTACCTCTTTCATGATTTCCATGCATAATATATCACTTAAACTCTTATAACCACAAATATCTACATCCTTGACCATTTAAACAACCATTCATCATCAAATACTTACACATCTTTCTATAGCAAAATCATAATTACAAACATAAAAAATAACTAAATCCCTATACATGCCATAACTTAAACATGTTTAATCATAAAATAACGAGTAGTTTTTTTCTTGATAGTGTGGACGATCTCCGATTTCTTTAGGATCCTTGAAGTAGCCTTGCAATACTATAAGAGAAAGAGAAATAAAAGACGTAAGCATAAAACTTAGTAAGTTTACTAGCAAATAAATAACAATATTTAACACAAATAATTAAACTTAAGTGTCTATATCTCTATTTTACTCTTTAGTTAATCTCATACTAGTTCTCTTGCTTGATTACTTAATATACTTGTGTTCATAACTTACTCTTCTCTTGCTGCATCGTTGAATATCAAATGTTAATATAATAAATTCTTAACTCCTATAACTCACTTGAGCTTTCCATTTCTTATCTTTAACTGAACTTTCATGTACTTGATTCGTTTACTAGCCCTTTGAGCCACATTGGAATAATAAGGATACTCGGGTATCTTCTGATAATAACATGCCAAAGTCATGTCCCAGACATGGTCTTACATGGGATGTACTCATGTCGGTGCCCATGCCATGTCCCAGACATGGTCTTACGGGGGACCTCTCATCTCGGTGCCAACGCCATGTCCCAGACATGGTCTTATATGGGACCTCTCATCTCGGTGCCAACGCCATGTCCCAGACATGGTCTTATATGGGACCTCTCATCTCGGTGCCCATGCCATGTCCCAGACATGGTCTTATAGGGGACCTATCATCTCGGTGCCAATGCCATGTCGCAGACATGGTCTTACATGGGACCTCTCATCTCGGTGCCAATGCCATGTCCCAGACATGGTCTTACATGAGACCTATTTACCCAAATGTCATGACATTCGTATCTAGTATCATCCTTATGTATCAACGAGACTTTTAAATTTTAATTCTCTATCATTTCATGCTTGGATAATCATCACATAAATGCATGAAATAAATATATATAATTGCTGGAAATTAACAAAATTAATAATAATTATTAAAATATTGTATTTATTTACCGTAAACTTACCTCAGTACCAACTATAGTCAAATTCACCAACTTAGTCTTCAACTTTACTCTTTCCTTTGTCTAACCTCGAGTTTCGTTCTTCTTGATCTAAAATAGCAAATTTAATTAATTTAATACTCACATTCATCAAAACAGCCCTCGACTCTAATTTTTCAAAATTATGATTTTGCCCCTAAACTTTTGCATAATTACATTTTTGCCCCAAGTCTCGGAAATTAAACTTCATCCCTTATTCTTTTGTTTTATGACATGCTGAACATTTTTCCCTTCTATGGAAACATCAAATTCCCACTCTAACATGTACTTAAGAACATTAGGTATTTTTATCGATTATGTCAACTTACTTGTTTTCCCTTAAAATCGGCTAGCAAAAGTTGTTTAACATAATTTCTCGGTTCATATTCTATCATAAAACATCAAAATAAACACTTTTCACCTATGGGTATTTTTCCAAATATATACCCTAGGTTAAATTATTGCTAGAATAAGCTAAATTAAGCTACCAGGATCTCAAAAACGTAAAGAACATTAAAAACGGGGCTTGGGATCACTTACTATGGAGCTTGGAAGCTTGAAAACCCTAACTATGGCTCCCCCCTTGCTGATTTCGTCCTAATGAAGAAGATGATGATTTTTGCCATCTTTTTCCCTTTTAATTCTTTTTATTACTAGATTACCAAATTGCCCCTAACTTAAAAATTTTCTATTTCACTTATTTCATGTCCATTTTTGTCTACGAAGTTACCAATGGTCTAATTACCATATAAGGACCTTCAATTTAAAGTTTCATAACAATTGGACACCTCTAACATGTAGAACTCAACTTTTGCCCTTTTTACAATTTAGTCCTTTTGACTAAATTGAGTGCCCAAACGTCGAAATTTTCGAACGAAATTTTCATGAAATCATTTTGTGAAATCATAGACCATAAAAATATGAGAAAAATAAAATTTTCCTCATCGAATTTGTGGTCCCAAAACCACTGTTCCGATAATCTTAAATTTGGGCCATTACATGAGAGATTCTGATGCATGCTTTCCAATGCAAGTTTAAAAAATGAGTTTTTGATAGAAGCTGCTAACCTGACAAGTTATTTGGTGAACCATTCTCCACATCGAGCATTGGATGGAAAGGTTCCTGAAGAGAGATATGGTTGAGTAATCCTCAAAATTACTCTAACCTTAGAGTATTCGGTTGTTCTGCTTATGCACGAGTCAGTCAGGGAAGGTTGACCTAACGGCCCTGAGATGTATTTTTTTGGGTTTTGCCGCCGGTGTTAAAGGGTTTAAGATATGGTGCCCAGAAACAAATAAAACAATTGTTAGTAAAGATGTCACGTTTGATGAAATTGCGATGTTTCATCTAGGAAATGAGTCGTTTGTCCTTAATGACAAAACAAAAAAAAGTGTCCCAGGTAAGGTGGAATGGAGCCAAAGACAGAATATGACGTCGCAATGTAAAAACCAACGACATCACGATGACACGACAAATAGAGCCCACATCGTGATAATGGATTTTGCAACATCGCAACGTTACAACAAAATCATGATATATGTGAGGCTGAAGATGTTTCGAAACTGCAGAAGGGTATTAAAGTCATTTTAGATTAGTTAGAGGTTTCATCCGACTCTTAAACTCCTTCTAAATCTCAACTACAAAACCATAAGTTAGCCCGAGACAAGGAAAGATGAGAAATTAAGTCACCACAGAAATACTGTCACGGAAATTTAGTGGCATACGTTCTAAGTGTTGTAGAGAGCATTGATTCAACTGATCCTTCTAATTACTTTGAGGCGGTTCAGACACCTAATTCAAGCAAGTGGCTTGTGGTAATGAAAGAGGAGTGGGAGTCTCTTCAAAAAATGAGACTTGGAAACTCGTGAAACCACCCATTAGAAAGAAGATAGTTGGTTGCAAGTGGGCGTTCAAAAAAGAAGGATCAGGTTTAGGTGACACTAGATATAATGCGAGGTTGGTAGCAAAGGGTTTTAGTCAAGTGAAGGGAGTTGATTTTCGCAATGTTTTTTTGTCTTATTGTGAAGCATACATCTATTCGAGCATTATTAGCCCTTGTTGCTTTAAACAACCTAAAATTGAAACAGTTAGATGTGAAGGAAACATTTCTTCATAGTGATCTAGAGGAGGACATTTATATGCAATAATCTGAAGGCTTTAGGATTAAAGAAAAGGAAGATCATGTTTGCCTTCTAACAAAATCTTTGTACGGCCTGAAGCAATCTCCTTGTCAATTCTATAATAAGTTTGATTCCTTTATGTCAAACATTGGTTTTGTACGAAGTAACTATGATAGTTATGTGTACTTACATCCTCTTGATGATGAATCTTTTATATATTTGTTGTTCTACGTTAATGATATGTTAATTGCAGATAATGATTCATTTGAAATTGATCGATTAAATATGTAATTCTAAGTTTGAGATGAAGAATCTTGGTGCAGCTAAAAAAATTATGGGAATGGAAATTTCTAGAGATAGAAACTCTAGGAAGCTATTCTTGTCACAATAAATGTACATCGAAATGATCCTCAAGCAATTAGAAATGCAAAATTCGGAAACACTTAGTACTCCCTCAGCTACACACTTCAGACTTTCGGCTTCAGGTCACCATAAACCAAAGACGAAAAAAATTATATGTCATCGGTTCTTTACTTTAGTGCAGTCAGAAGTTTGACGTAAACAATGGTTTACACTCGTCCCAATATTTCACATGTTGTCAATGTTGTGAGTAGATACATGGCTAGACCCGACAAATTACACTGGCAAGCAATTAAGTGGATTCTTAAATATTTAAGGGGGACATCAAATATTCATTTAGAGTTCGAAAGAAGTTCAAAAGAGCTACGTAGACTCAAATTATGCAAGAGATTTAGACCAAAGAAAATCCCTCACGGGATATTTGTTTACTTTCGGCAAATGAACTATTAGCAAGAAGCCACACTTCAAGCCACTATGGCTTTATCGACTATTGAACTTGAATATATGGCTGTCATAGAAGCTGTGAAAGAAGCGATTTGTAACACCCCTAACCTGTATCCGTCATCGAAACAGGGTAACGAAGCATTACCGAGATTTACAGATCGAATAATAAACATTTCATATTATCTAGCAAATATATCTTAAATCATTCATAAAGTCCCTTATACGAGCTCTCGAGGCCCAAATTACACATTAAAAATTAATTGGGACTAAACCGAGTACTAAATTTTTTTTCGAAAAACATCAAAATTTTCAAAGGTGTAGGGGGCACACGCTCGTGTGGCCAAGCCGTGTGGCTCACACGGTTAAGAGACATGCCCGTGTCTAAGGCCGTGTGGGCATTCAAAATTGGGGCACACAGCCGTGTTCTATCCTGTGCCCAAATTAGGGTGCTTACTGACTTGAGTCACAAGGCCAAGCCACACACCCGTGTGCTAGGCCGTGTGAGCATACTGATTTATAAAATTAAAGTGCAAGGGACACACGGCCAAACCACATGCCCATGTGCTAGGCTGTGTGTCACACACGGTTGAGACACACGCCCGTCTGGACGAAAATAGGTCATTTCATGGCCACATTTCTCACCCATTTAAGTATCAACCTAAACACAACATCTTAACACATCAATGAACCACATCATAGCAATCAAAGCAAGCCAAAATCATGTTTTATACCCAATAAATCATCAAATGTACACTAAATACTCAAACTTACCTATTTTATCCACTTAATAAATTTACTAAAGTATACTACTAATTTCATACTTACAAGCTTATATCATTCACACCGACATCACCAATTTACTTCATTTCCAAATCAACATGTATGATTTAAGCTGATTATATAAATAAACTTCATTCCTAACATTTACACAAGCCAAACTTTGATCAAATTATACATGCCATATAAACCGTATTGAACATACAAAAACTACCAGAATAAGTTGGATAATGTGACTTGATGTGCTGATCCAATCTTCTGACCTCACAAAAATCTACAAATACATAATATTCTATACTACCAAATCATTATAAATGTTAATGTTTAACCGTACGAACTTACTTGGGTTAAATTGTAATATTTGTAGGAGTTCAGGGACTATTCCGCTAATTTTTCTTTTTCACGAGTATCTACGAGATCTTGATCTAAAATATAAAATTATTCATTCATTAGCAAATATTTCAGTTCCAATTCATTTCACAAGTAATACCCTTTAATTTTTCAAATTTACGTAATTACCCTAAACTTTTACAATATTTGCAATTTAGTCCTTAACTAATTAATCTATCAATTGAACTAAATCTTCTCAATTAATAATTTATCTTAATATTCTAGGCTATCATACAGCCCTTGATAAAATAGAAATTTAATACCAAACCCTAATTCTTTAATTTTTCACAATTTGATCCTAAATTCAATTTTTAACAAAATCACTTTATAAAATCATCATATAACAAAATTAAAGCTCTAAATCCATGTCATTTCATCAAAAAATTCCAATATTCATTAATGGTAACTTCCAAAATTCTCAATAAAATCAGAAACTAATGAAAAACTTAGTTGGACCTAATTGTAACAATCTTAAAAACATAAAAATTACAAGGAAAGAGGAAGAATTGAACTCACATGAAGTAAAAATAGCTAAAACCAGCTTTAACTCTCTTTATGGCTGTTTTTGGCTAAAAATTGGAGAAGAAATGTCTAGAAATCCATAAAATCAAATTTGTTTATTTTAATTTCACATTATTTAATATTTTACCATTAATGGCCTTATTTTATTATTTTTTCTTCCTTATGCTGCCTCAGCTTCTCTTATAGGTCTATTTACCCTTTTAGTCCTCCTTTATTTACCAATTAAACCATTTAATCACTATTTCTTATAATTAACAAATTTTGCACTTTTTTCAATTTAGTTCTTTTTAATTAATTAACTATCAAAACGTTAAAAATTTTCAACGAAACTTTAATACTACCTTGATGACACTCCGTAAATATTTATAAAAATATTTATGGCTTGGTTTATAAAATCGAGGTCTCGATACCTTATTTTTTAAACCACTTGACCTAATAAATCCTTATAAAACACAAATTACTAATTCAAAAATCTTTCTAAAACCACATTTGACTCGTAAATACTCAATAATAAAATTTATGAGCTTACTCGTCGGATTTGGTGGCCTCGAACTACTGTTTCCAACACCACAGAAAATAAAATTGTTACAACTCTCCCCCCTTTAGGAAATTTCGTCCTCGAAATTTGTTACCTGAAAATAGATTCAGATATTGTAATCTCATTGATTTTTTCGGTTTCCCAGGTAGCTTCCTCTGAGCCATGTTGATGCCATAAGACTTTTACCAATGGTACTTGTTGATACGAACTCACCTCGATGATGATTCGAGTCGTTTGTTGCCCGATCCTTAAAATGGAGAAGTATCATTCTTACTCAAAGTAACAGAATATTTGGCTAAATAAAAGGATAACAAGGGATGACAAGATGGCTTAAAAGGTTTAAGAATAGATTGAGGATGGCTCGGCTAAGTAAATGAAACAAAACAAGCAATGATGTTGAATAGGATGGATAGGTTAGCTTAAGGACAAGAGTGAACCAATACTATGAAGAGTATTGACCCGAAACTTATACGTCACTTAAGGTGCTGGAAAAGAAATAAAGAACCTTGACCCGCTAACTATAAAGAGTTAGGAACCAAAGGTACCAAGGGGTGAACGCCACGCTTGGTGATGAGTGATAAGTTCAAAGAAACAATAATGACGCCATTAGCAAGCTAGATAAGTCAAGCTGATTCTTTAACAAAATAAGAGAGTTGAATAAACTCCCAAATGAATTAAAATTCATAAAATGTCAAAGTGTGTTGTCTAACCAAACAATGTTTTCTTACAAACTATTTATAGGCATTATTATGACTATTCAAATTCAACATTCATATCAGCTATTAAAATTCAATTATAACTCTTAATGGGCAGCCAAAGAGCCATGTCCTTTCACTTGATTCTTGCATAGCTGAAAAATCATGGCTCTTCACTTGATGAAGGTTTAATGGTCCATTAAATGTGTTGCTTGATGTCCCTTCATTTTCCCCTTTAACCAAATGCCTTAATGCTTGTGTATTCATCTCTTTAATTGGCACCATAACTAGCTTTGAGTGCATGAAACTGATCAGACTTGAAGAGTCACTCTTGGTCCATTTGAAAAGTCACCATAATGAGCTTTGAGTGCTTCAATATCCCCTAAAAACGTTCCAAACATGCACCAACAATTAAGTGACCAAATGCACACTCTTTTATGCCAAAACTGGACAGCCAATTGAATGTGACAGCATTTGATTCTTCTTGACAAACAAACAGCCCTATTGTAGCTTTAAAATATGTGACCAGCCTTTTGAACTTTTCTACAACAAACACAAAAAAAAATTAAACACACTATAACTCATACATTAAAAAAAATAACAGCCAAATTAAATAACAAACTTATAAATTAACTTGAACAACTATGATGCTTAAATGCATGATTTAATTAAGATGCAAACTAAATGAACAAATGAGTTACTTAATGCATGACTTAATTTAATGATGCAGACTTAAACTAACATGGGAGTTACATAATGCATGTCATAATTTAGGATGCAAACTTAACTAACATGAGAGTTACATAATGCATGACTTTATTAAATGCATAATACATAATGCATGTCATAATTAAAAGATGTAGATCAATAACGCAAGACATTAATTAAAGATGCATTTAGTAAACAAGACATAATTAAAGACTCATATTATAATAACTAAAATAAATAAAATAAATAAATCAAAGTCCTTATTCTAGCAACCAAATTAACAAACTAAAATTAAAAGCTTTATTTTGCACTTGGGCCCCTCGAGTTTGGGCCAATCTCGATGGCATCGAGTTGTGCCGTAACATGATGCAGCTGGGATCGTATCATACCCTCCCTTTTGAAGACGATTTGTCCTCAAATTGGGCTATTTGCTCGTGAAAAGCCTTTCTAGATCATGACCCCATTTATTCATAAACCTGACAAAGTCGCTTCCGAAAATGTGAGAATCACAAATAGTTCGAGGAGACCCTCCCTCTTTGGAAGGATACCATTTCAAATTTTCACCTACACCAAAATGAAATAAATTAGTGACATTTTGAATTATAAACACAAAATAACTTTTCAAAATCTTGTTCAAAATTGAGATGCATAAACTAATGTCAGGATCAAAAATAGAAATTAGTATTACCTTACCATAATAATTCACACATGCTAAACAAATAAGATTTAGGCATATTCATTTTCAAACAACCAATCCTCCCAAAATTCATCTGAACAGGCATGTAAATATATGAGGATTTCGCACAAAGATTTAGAGAATTCACATTAACATCACATTCAAATAGATTAAGCGCTTTACGTGAAAACTCATTATCACAAAAGATTACATTTTGTATTTGTCGATTTAATTGAACGACATCAAAAGATTTTTCAACATAAAATTTATCAAGTGAACAACTCTTCATGCCTCTACTTAAAATGAATTTATCAACCACAAACAGTGAATAACAATTAACCAAATCAAAATAAGGAGATCTTTTAAAAACTAAGTCATCAAAAATTTTATCGACAACTTTCAAACCTGATTGCCATGCCTTGATTGCTAAAGATTCCTTACCTTTCTGACCTTCAAACGCTTGTGGTTGGATTTCACCTTCAACCTTAACTTTCTCGATCAACTTGAACTGCATCTCATCAGGAAAATATTGTAGTTGATGCTCGTCACATAGATATTTAGAAATCTGAAAAGAAGAAACAGAACAAGGACAACTCACATTTGGGTTAGTTAAAACAACACTCACTTTTTCTTGTTCTCTCTCGTCTTTTCCACTCAGTTTTTTTCTAACTCATTTTCATTTTCCAAAGTCTCTTTTATTGTTGAGAACTCATTTTCACTCTTCGTTTAGTTTTCTTTTTCAACATCACTCGTTTTTTGCTCACTATCTTTTCTTTTTTTAATCTCTCTCTCATTTTCATTTTTCATTTTCTTTTCTCGCTCGTATGCTTTTGCAATCTCAATCTCCTTTTTCTTTCTTTCATTCTCTTTTTCAGTTTTCTTTTCTTTCTCACATGCTTTTTCGATTTCATCACAAGAGGGAGAAAGCATAAAAGAATCAAAATGAGAAACCTTGTATTGGAAAACATAGGAAGGATCCACATATAAAATACAGTCATATTTTTGAGATTGAATCTTCGTCGATGAATACCTTTGCACATACGAAGAATTACTTGGTCCTTCTCGTTCGTCTCTTTAATAGGCTTCAAACTCGTAGTTTGAGTTATTTTGCCTCGAAGCCCTCGTTGAATAGGGATTTCTTCTCACATAATCGTTGGACAATAAACTCTTTGACGATCTCATTTTCGTCCTTTGGCTTGAAGAAATTCACTCCCGATGGTAGGAAGATGGAAGGAAACGCTTGCGCATCACATCTTTCATTTTGGACCAGGTTGATATTGGGCACTCTCCATTTCGTCTTCGACTCATGGTGAATTGATCCCACCAAATCATGGTATAATTGGAGAAACCGTTTGCCGCAAGCCTCACTTTCTTGCTTTCTAAGTAATAGTGGTACTCGAAAACCAATTCTACTTGCTTTTCCCATTCAAGGTATGCTTCTGGGTTGGATCGACCTTTAAATGGTGGGATGGCTATATTGTTACTCTTTAAATCACCATCAACATGTTCATACTCTCTAAAGCCTCAGTTTCTATGAACATGTTGCCTTTCGCTTTTATTGAATGTTTGGTATGATGGATCTGACCAACCACCAACAGCAGCAACTTTTCTTTCGAAACTTAGAGACATATTGTTTGCACTTGATATATTGGCTTTTTCTTCTCTCTCGATTGATCTCACAACACTCGTGTCTTTTACCACTCAATTCTCCTCACGAAGTTCGTAGAGACTCGTTTTAGACTTAAAAGCAAGCTTAGAGGTCAGCTTCAAAAAGGTACAAGGTAGATGACATTTTGGGTGTTAGGCAGGCTAAAGAAAAGAAAAAGTTTGGAATTATGGCGAAATGGTTGATTGTTGGGCAGAAATACACTTGATGATTTAGAAGTGCTTTTGAGCACTTTCAAAGTAACTTTTTTTTAATTTTCGAATTTTTTTTAATATATAAATTCAACACACTTTGTACAATCACTTTTCTTATATTATTTTTTTCACGAATTTTTTTTTGAAATTTTTTTGAAATTTTTTCGAATACTTACTCCAGCACTTCATGAACGTCCGTACTCCTCAATTTTAGCTAGCTCTGATACCCAATGATACGAACTCGCCTCGGTGATGATTCGAGTCATTTGTTGCCCGATCGTTAAAATTGAGAAGTATCATTCTTACTCAAAGTAATAGCATATTTGGCTAAATAAAAGGATAACAAGGGATGGCAAGATGGCTTAAAAGGTCTAGGAATAGGTTGAAGATGGTTCAGCTAAGTAAATGAAACAAAACAAGCAATGATGTTGAATAGGATGGATAGGTTAGCTTCAGGACAAGAGTGAACCAATACTATGAAGAGTATTGACCCGAAACTTATACGTCACTTAAGGTGCTGGAAAAGAAATAAAGGACATTGACCCGCTAACTATAAAGAGTTAGGAACCAAAGGGCATTTCAAGAGTCACTTTTCAAGTATTAAAGGTCAATTATGCAGCTGAACTGAAGTGAATTAGATAGTGGAGTTATTTGGTTCAAGAATTTCAAGAGACTTGAGGTTTATTTCAAATTTTAAGATGAATACTTGTGACCATTCAACTAGCCTTTTTATAGGCTTATAAACATGTGTGTAATCAGCCTTTTCAAGGGACTTTTTTTTAGAACTTTGATAAAATTTTATGAACATTTTGTTCACGAGTGAGTTTACCTCCTTTCCTATTTCGTAGAAGTCTTGTTTGACTTATCTAGCATTGCTAGTGGTGTCTTCCCGACTTCTTTGAACTTATCACCAAACCCCATTTGGTGTGGCATTCATCAACCTATCTTCATTCGACCACCTTAACTGTATAAGAATCGGGGTGACACTTTCTTTAGTGTTGAATTGTTCTTGCGTTAAGTTCGTTTTCCATTCCCATCTTCGAATTCTGTATCCCAACTTAAGCCATATAAGTCCCGAGGCAATACTCTTTATAGTATTGAATCGTTCTTGAAGCTTGAATTCACATATTCGTTCCTTCTTTCTATCCAATATTTACTTTTCTTCATTCCTAAATCAAACCTACTATCCCTTATAAATCTACCATCACCTTAGCCAACTTTTTAAACCATTTTGAAAACTTCCGCAAACCTTAGCCTAAATTATCCCTTTTCGATAACTTAATCTTCTCCTCGTCGATGATTGGGCAAACTACGTGAAACGACTTGGTTAACCCGGGCCGGATCACATCACTCATTTATTTCACAACTCTTTAACCTCCCAAGCTAAAATTCTCACTAGTTCTTCTGAATATGTTATGTTTGGGTGTAGCTGAATCTCACTATGAGGAATCACATGTGAAGGATCAGATACCGTCTCAGCATTGATACATGGAACACATTATAAATTTTCTCAAGTTTAGGAGGCAAGGCTAATCTATTTGCTATAGGGTCGATTCTTTCGACAATTTCATACGGTCTGATAAATCTTGGACTCAGCTTCCCTTTCCTGTCAAACCATAATACTTTCTTCCATGGAGAGACTTTTTTAGAATACTTGATCACCAACAGCAAATTCTATATATTTTCTTTTCAAATCTACATACGATTTCTAATGATCAGAAGCAACTTTCAAGCTGTCCCGGATAATCCTAACTTTATCCTCAATCTCACGAATGAAATCAACTACTACTAGTTTAGATTTGCTCAGTTCAGACCAGTACAATGGTGTCTTGCATTTTCTCCCATAAAAAGCTTCAAATAGTGCCATTTTTATACTGGATTGATAACTATTGTTATATGCAAATTCAGTTAACGGTAAATGGCTTTCTTAGCTACCTCCAAATCTGAGTATGTAACATCTCAACACATATTCCAAAATTTGAATCACTCATTTTGATTGCCCGTCAATATGAGGATGAAATGTTGTATTGAAATTAAGCTTAGTACCCAGAGCCTTTTGTAGTTTATTCCAAAATCTCGATGTAAATCTCAGATCTTGATCTGAAATAATGGATGTTGGAACCCATGTAACCTCACTATCTCAGATATATATTTCCGCTAATTTCTCAAGTGTAAAGTCTGTTTTGACTGGGATAAAATGTGTCGATTTAGTCAATATGCCAACAATCACCCAGATCGAAACTTTCTTTCTCGGAGTCATAGGTAAACCGGAAACAAAATCCATTATGACATGTTCCCACTTCCACTCAAGAATCATAACAGGTTTTACTAAACTCGTTGGTACCTGATGTTCTGCTTTCACTTGCTAGCATATCAAACATTTAGCTACAAATTCACAAATTTTTTGTTTCATACCCGACCACTAATACATCTGTTTCAGATCACAATACATCTTCGTACTACCTGAATGAATAGAGTACATACTATTGTAAGCTTCAGAAACAATATCATTCTTCAAATCTGAATTACTCGGAACACAAATTCTATTGCGATAATGCAATATACCACTATCATCAACAGTATGCGCTTAACTCAAATTGTTTGAACCATCTGTTGTTTCAACACCAATTTCGGATCATCCTCTTGCAATTCCTGAATTTGTTGAAGAAATAGAGGTTTCATTCTCAACTCTGCTTATACAGAGCCATCTTCATTAAGAGTTAAATGAGCGTTCAACGCTCGAAGTGCAAATAATAACGATTTTTGACTAAGTGCATCTGCAACTATATTAGCCTTTCCAGGGTGATAGTCAATAATCAGATCATAATCTTTCAGTAGTTTTAGCCACCGTCTTTGTCTCAAATTCAACTCTTTTTGAGTTATCAAATATTTCAAACTTTTGTGATTTGTAAACACATAATATTTCTCGTCGTATAAATAATGCCTCCAAATCTTCAAAGCGAATACAATCGCAGCCAATTCAAGATCATTTGTGAGATAATTATTCTCATGCGAATTTAATTGTCGTGAAGCATAAGCTACTACTTTTCCTGATTGCATCAGCACACAACCCAAACCATTGAGAGACGCATCACTATAAAAAATGTACGCTACTCCAGATTCCGGCTAAGTTAAGACTGGAGCTTCAGTCAACATTTTCTTCAGCTGATGAAAAATCTATTGACACTCTTCGGACCAAACAAATTCTACATTTTTCTGTAATAACCAAGTCATTGGTGAAGCAATAATCGAAATTTTTTTGATAAAGCATCGATACTAACTTGCTAAACTCAAAAAACTTCGCACTTCTGAAATATTTTTCGGAGTTTTCCAACTTATCATAGCAGAAACTTTACTCAGATCAACTTGAATCCCATCAACTAATACTATGTGACCCAAAAATCCAACTTCACGAAGGTAGAATTCATATTTACTAAACTTTGCATACAACTGCTTTTCTCTCAAAGTCTGTAGTACAATCTTCAAATGTTGTGAATGCTCGGATTCTGTCTTGGAATATATTAGTATATCATCGATAAATAAAAATAAAAATCTATCCAAATAAGGTTGAAAAATTTGATTCATTAAATCCATGAAAGCAACAAGGGCATTATTCAAACCAAATGGCATTACCAAAAACTCAGAATGGCTATATCGAGTTCTGAAAGCAATCTTTGGCACATCACACTCTTTGGTCTGATAAACCCCCGGTCCAATAAATCTTGCAATTGTGCTTTTAATTCCTTTAATTTAGCTGGTGTCATATGGTATAGTGTTACTGATATCATAGTGTTTCCAAGAATCACATCAATTACAAACTCAACTTCACGATCAGGTGGTAAACCCAACAACTGTTCAGGAAATACATTAGCAAACTCACTAACGGTAATTGATCTAACTTTGATTTTGAATCTCAGGTATTAAGGATGTATGCTAAAAATGCTTCATTACCTTTTCGTAGCAGTCTCTAAGCAGAAAATTCTGAAATGATTTTAACAATATCTTTCTAATTCTCAGAATCAACTGAAATCATTTCTCCTGTTTGACATTTCAAATCAATCCATTTATGTCTACAATTTAACACAACATCATGCAAAAATAACCAATCCATTCCTAGAATAACATCAAATTCCTGAAAGGGTAGCAACATAAAATCAGCAGGGAATTCACAGTCTTTCACTTTTAGTGGACAATTGCGACACACTAAATTAACTATCACACTTTTACCTAATGGATTAGTAACTTGAATATCATAATCAGTAGATTCAACATGCAATTTCTTTTCTTGTACCAATGTACTGCAAATACAAGAATGAGTTGACCCAGGGTCGATTAATACATATATAGTAACATCAAAGAGATAGAATGTACCAACAATCACATCTGGAGAAGTGGCCTCTCTAGCTTGAATGGCATAGGTATGTGTAGGTGCTCTAGCTTCTGACCGAGCAGCAGTATCTTTCATACCCAAACAAGTAGTCCTAGTGGCACTATTTTGGCCCAAACGTCTACTTCTCTGAGAAGTAGCCAATTGCTTTTCCTCCTGCTCTTCATCCTTTCTTTGCAATTGAGGACAATTTTGAATAAAATGATCAGTTGCTCCACATTTATAACAAACTCCTGTTCTGCCTCTACATTCACCAAGATGATATTTCCCGTAAAATTTACATTTAGCTTTCGGAGTATTTTGCACACTACCCACACTAACAGCTAGTTTAGTAGATACCCTAGAATCATGTTGAATCATCTTGTTTTTATTTGAATGTTCAGGCACTGAGGTAGCTCGACTAAAATCATCTTTAGTCTTTTTAGCCAGCGATGTCGTAAAGTACTTAAAAGGGCCTCTTTTGTGAAGTTCTCGATTTCGTCTATCCCATTGTATTTCTTGGTTGTACACCTTTTTTATTTTCCGTGCATGATTAAAAAACAATAAATTCTCGTGTTTAAATTCCTCCGATCATCATTTGAATTTCATCATTCAACCCATCTTCAAACTGAATGAACATTTCTTCTTCAATTGGTATAATTTCCTGAGCATATTTGTGGAGGTTTACAAATTCTCTCTCATACTCAACTACTGATCTATTTCCTTGGCTAACTCAAGAAATTCTCTCTTTTTCTTATCTAAATACCTTTTTCCGACATATTTCTTTTTAAATTCAGTCTGGAAAAATTCCCAGAAATTTTTCTCCTTTTGCACTACAGCCACTATTGTTGACCACCAGTTATATGCTTCATCTTTCAATAATGAACAACACATCTAAGATAATCATTAGGGGAACAAACTATTTCTTCAAAAACTCTTATTGTATTCTGAAGCAAATATTCAGCTTTAATTGGATCATTTTCTGACCTACCCCGAAATTCTTCAGCTCCACACTTTCTAGGTTTCTCAATTGAAGTACGTTTACTAGATTCAGTCACTGAAGGATGTAGAGGTGCAACCAGAGGCACTATAGATGGTATGGTAGGGGGTGAAGGTTGTTGAGCCATATTTTTTTCTTGCATAAATTCACTGATTCATATATCCAAAGAACATATTTTTAAGATCTTGTTCTTGAGCCGGAGGGATCGGGACATTACTGCTTATCCCATGTTCAGAAGTCTATGCTCTACTATTAACTTCATCATTGTCAGCATGTTTAGATCTGTTTGACATCTTTACAACCTATAAGAAAACAAAGGTTAGATCGGATCATACACATCACACTATCACAGATTTATATGACATGTTTTTCTAGACATTTTACACACTACGTTCATTCCAAGAATCGGCTAAACTGAAGCTTTGATACCACTAAATGTAACACCCCTTACTTATATCCATCACCAGAATAAGGTTACGGAGCATTACCAAGATTTACAGATCGAATAATAGATATTTCATATTATCTAGCAAACATATCTTAAATCATTCATAAAGTCCCTTATACAACCCTTGAGGCCCAAATTACACATTAGAAATAAATCAGGACTAAATCGGGTACTAAAAGAATTTTTTAGAAAACATAAAAATTTTAAAAGGTGTAAGGGATACGTGCCCGTGTTTCAGGCCGTGTGGGCATTCAAAATTGGGTCACACGGTTGTGTCCTAGCTCGTGTCCAAATTAGGGTGCTTACTGACTTAGGTCACACGGCCAAGCCACATGCCCGTGTGCTAGGCCGTGTGAGCATATTGACTTTAGATTAGTTAGAGGTTTCATCCGGCTCTTAAATTCCTTCTACATCTCAACTACAAAACCATAGGTTAGCCCGAGACAAAGAAAGATGAAAAATTAAGTCACCATAGAAATACTGTCACAAAAATTTCGTGGCATATGCTTTAAGTGTTGCAGAGAGCATTGATTCAACTGATCCTTCCAATTACTTTGAGGCAGTTCAAACTCCTGATTCAAGCAAGTGGCTAGTGGTAATGAAAGAGGAGATGGAGTCTCTTCCAAAAATGAGACTTGGAAACTCGTGAAACCACCCATTAGAAAGAAGATAGTTGGTTGCAAGTGGGTTTTCAAAAAGGAATGATCAGGTTTAGGTGACACTAGATATAGTACGAGGTTGGACCCAACAAATTACACTGGCAAGCAGTTAAGTGGATTCTTAGATACTTGAGGGGGACATCAAATATTCATTTAGAGCTTGGAAGAAGTTCAAAAGGTCTAGTTGGCTACATAGACTCAGATTATGCAAGAGATTTAGACCAAAGAAAATCCCTCACAGGATATCTATTTGCTTTCGGCAAATGCGCCATTAGCTGGAAAGCCACACTTCAAGCTACTGTGGCTTTATCGACTATTGAAGCTGAATATATGGCAGTTACAGAAGCTGTGAAAGAAGCGATTTGTAACACCCTAACCCGTATCCGTCACCAAAACAGGGTTATAGAGTATTACCAAGATTTACAAATTGAATAATAGGCATTTCATATTATCTAGCAAACATATTTAAATCATTCATAAAGTCCCTTATACAAGCCCTGGAGGCCCAAATTACACATTAGAAATAAATCAGGTATAAATCGGGTACTAAAATTTTTTTCAAAAAACATCGAAATTTTCAAAGGTTCAGGGGACACGGGCTCGTGTGGCCAAGCCGTGTGGGCATTTGAAATTGGAGCACACGACCATGTTCCAGCCCTTGTCCAAATTAGGGTGCTTACTGACTTGGGTCACACGGCCAAGCCACACGCCCGTATGCTAGGCCGTGTGAAAAATCCTGGGTATTATGTTTTGTAATTTAATAGATGCAGGGGATACACGGCCAAACCACACACCCATGTGCTAGGCCGTGTGCCACATAGGCTGAGACACACGCCCGTGTCTTTTCCCATATTGATGAAAATAGGTCATTTCAAGGCCACATTTCTCACCCATTTAAGTATCAACCTAAACACAACATCTTAACACATCAATAAACCACATCAAAGGAATCAAAGCAAGCCAAAATCATGTTTTATACCCAATATATCATCACATGTACCCTAAATACTCAAACTTACCTATTTTATCCACTTAATAAATTCATTAAAGTATACTACTAGTTTCATACTTAAAAGCTTATATCATTCACACCCACATCACCAATTTACTTCATTTCCAAATCAACATGTGTAATTTAAGTTGATTATATAAACAAATTTCATTCCTAACATTTACACAAGCCAAAATTTGGTCAAATCCATGCCAGCCCTATACATGCCATACAAACCGTATTGAACGTACAAAAACTACCAGGATATGTTGGATAATGTGACTTGATATGCTGATCCAATCTTTCGACCTCACGAAAATCTATAAAGACATTAAACAAAACAAGTAAGCCTAATGAAGCTTAGTAAGTTTGATGTGTTAAAGATAAATCTTACCGAATCTATTATAACAAATTAATTAAATAAATTCATTCAATGTAAACTCATAAGGGTTAAACGAAAGTTCAATAAAGGTGAAATGAAAACTCATATGAGTTAAGCAGAAGCTCGTGAGAGCTAACGGAAAGTAAACACGAAAGTTTGCAACAAATGCTGAACCTCAGTTTACTTGGGTAATTTGCTGTCATTTTACCCCAAGCCGTCAATTTGCTGAATGCCTAATGTACTCAAATCTTGCGTTCCATTTAATCCTAATATTCAATTCAAATTTATAACTATAAAATATTTCATTTTCAATAATAAAATTAATACATAATATTCAATACTACCAAATCAGTATAAATATTAATGTTTAACCGTACGAACTTACCTGGGTTAAATTGTAATATTTGTAGGAGTTTAGGGACTATTCTGCTAATTTTTCTTTTCACGAGTATCTATGGGATCTTGACCGAAAATATAAAATTATTCATTCATTAGCATATATTTCAGTTCCAATTCATTTGACAAGTAATACCCTTTAATTTTTCAAATTTACATAATTACCCTAAACTTTTACAACATTTGCAATTTAGTCCTTAACTAATTAATCTATCAATTGAACTAATTTTTCTCAATTAATAATTTATCTAAATATTCTAGGCTATCATACAGCCCTTGATAAAATAGAAATTTAATACCAAACCTTAATTCTTTAATTTTTCTCAATTTGATCCTAAATTTAATTTTTAACAAAATTACTTTATAAAATCATCATATAACAAAATTAAAGCTCTAAATCCATGTTATTTCATCAAAAAATTCCAATATTCATCAATGGTAACTTCCAAAATTCTCAATAAAATAAAAAACTAATGAAAAACTTAGTTGGACCTAATTGTAACAATCTTAAAAATACAAAAATTACAAGAAAAGAGCAAGAATTGAACTCACATGAAGCAAAAATAGCTAAAACCAGCTTTAACTCTCTTCTATGGCTATTTTTGGCTGAAAATTGGAGAAGAAATGTCTAGAAATCCTTAAAATCAAATTTGTTTATTTTAATTTCACATTATTTACAATTTTGCCATTAATGGCCTTATTTTATTATTTTTTCTTCCTTATGCCCCCTCAGCTTCTCCTACAGGTCTATTTACTCTTTTAGTCCTCATTTATTTACCAATTAAACCATTTAATCACTATTTCTTATAATTAATAAGTTTTACACCTTTTTTAATTTAGTCATTTTTAATTAATTATCAAAGCGTTAAAATTTTTCAATGAAACTTTAATAATACCTTGATGACACTCCGTAAATATTTATAAAATATTTACAGTTCAGTTTATAAAATCGAGGTATCGATATCTTATTTTCTCAACCACTTAACCTAATAAATCATTATAAAACACAAAGTACTAATTCAAAAATCTTTCTAAAACTACATTTGACTCGTAAATACTAAGTAATAAAATTTATGAGCTTACTCGTTGGATTTGGTGGCCTCGAACCACTGTTTCTGGCACCACTGAAAATCAGGCTGTTACACCATTTGATTGAGAGGTCTATTCGAGGAGTTGGTTAATAAACACAAAGTGAATGTCGTGTATTGCGATAGCCAAAGTGTCATACATATCACTAAGAATCAAATGCATCATGAAAGAATGAATGTCACACCCCAAAATTGGGCCTAGAAATTTCGAGGGTAAAATGGGTATTTTTTCACGAATTTGGTTCGAAAATTTTGAATCGTGGTAACTCAAAATTGTTGTCATCTTTGGCTTTTTGAAAATTAAATCAAATTTTGAAAATAATACTGAAAACACTTTCAATGTTAAAATAAGGTCTGTTTTGTAAAAAGGGTTCAATTTATGAGTAGTTAAAAAGCAATTTTACCAAAGTTTTTAAAATACCCTATTTTTCCCTCCATCTTTATAAAACCTACGTTAGGTTCTTCTCCATATCTTTGTTACCGTCCCTTGTTCTCCCTAAGGTTCTCCCTTTCAATTTTATTTTACAAACTTCATTCTTATAATTTCTATCATCACCCAAGCTATAAATCTTCAAAAAATTTTAAGAAAAACGCCTAAAACACAATTGATTTTGTCATCTCTCAAGTTTGTGGGTTTTCTAAGTTTTTAACCAAAAGCTTGTTTCTCTTCCATTGAAGGTAATGGTTTGGTTTCTTATTAGTTGTTAATTTTGAAGGTTTCGATTACAAGAGAATTTAGCTTAGGCTTGTGTTTTGATTATTTGAAGGAGGTCTTTGGCGGATTCTTGATTGTGCGTAATGTATGGTTATAATGTATGAAGCATCGAAACCATTGAAGCCTTCTACGAGCAAGGCAAAAGGCAATAAAAAGCTAGTTTAAGCTTTTGGCAATTAAGTGAAAGCGTGACTGGTGAGTGTTTGGAACCGCTACTTGTAGACACGATTAATGGTGTTAATTGGGAGCTTAGGAATATCCTAAACTCCTATCCTAAGTTCTAAGTGTAAGCTTTCTATTTCCCTTGCTTTATTTTGACAAATTATGTGATTATGTGAATAATTGTGGTTGATTATTATGATGCAATATTGTGATATGAGACATGTGTGATGATTATTTTGAATTGTGTTGTGTTATGGGCATGATATACATGCCAAATGACAGTGATAATGATATGCTAATAATGCAAATATGTAGCGAAAGCTAGCGAAATTTTGATAAGTATATATGTGTTGAATTGTGGAATGTAATATTATTAGGACAGGTAATAAGTGAGAATACTCGTATGTGATATATGATGTACTGATTTTAATGCAAATATGTGGTCGAATGTGTGATGGCTCAATGAGCATTATTGTGGCACTTAAAGTGCAAGTAAATTTGAATTAGATAAGCATGCATTGCATACAAGTTGTGATGTAAATTGATGAATATGAATAGAGATGATGTGCATTAAATTAGTAATTAAAAATGTGTAATTATGGATATTCAGGCCTTGTGATCTCTTGGAATCGTTGGATATAGTTGGCATGCTATAGGATTGTTAGTACTCACCTATATGTATTGTGTTTTTGGGCATTAAGGCCCTAGGGCAGGTTGGAGAGATAATGGAATGTGAGCTAAGTTCTAGTCAATAGGACATGTTTGGTGTGTTGAAAAATGTTAGTTTTATGCTTCACTTTTTGGGATATGTTTGAATCTATGAGTCAATTGGTCTATTGGAGATCTGTGTATCCAATGTATGGTGATAGAGCCCACTTTTATGTTTCATAGTCTCAAGCACCAAATTATCTTAAAATGTATATATGTGTAATGTGATGTATACCTAAATGAATATGTGATTGCCATGCAAATTATTGTTTAATGGTGATCTTATTTGTTGTGATAATATGATGTGAGATGGATGCTTAAACATGTGAATAATATGCTAAATGAGTTTATTTAAGTTTCATGAAAATGTTAGTATGTTCTCATTGTAAATTGTGTATGTAATTGTAGTTTAGGTCATTATCATTTAACTTGTGAATGCATGTGAATATATAAGCTAGACTTGTGAGTTACTAAAGAATATGTATTGTTTAGTCTTGATGAATTATTGTAAAATGAGTTATTTGAATATGAGTTGAGTGTAGCCATAAGTGAGAATATATGTTAGTTTTATGGTTTAATGAAACGTGAATATGTTATTGTGGCATGATTAGAATATGGTTGTGAAATGGTTGTAGTATGCTCTTGTTTAACCTTTGATGTTGTGTATACTTTATGGTTATTCTGACATTCAGTAAGCTTGTTTAAGCTCACCTACTCTCTCTAACCATTGCAGATATTTAGCATTTGTGGTGTGAATAGTGCGAGGATACCAAAGAAGTGATCCAAGTTAGGCTTTAGTATTTGCATAGGTGGTATTAATATTATTCTTTAAATTGTGGGGATAACGCAATGTGGTTAGACTTTGATTGATTATTATTGTGGTCCTCATGATATTTTATGGGTTTAGTTCTCTAGCACTTTTGATGGATGTTATAATTATTTCATTGATATTGTTTTGGGTTGAATATTTGCTATGTTGAAGTGCTATGAACGGTATGTATGGTCAATGGATGTTGAATAATGTGGTAGAATCGTTGCATGAACTTTGCCATGATGGTTTGGATACTTTGTTGCTTAATTATTCCTAAGAGCTATAGGCTTGGACATTGGCATCTTGATTCTTCTCGGACATGATTTTGATGTTTTGAACTGCTATTTTGGTAGTTTTGAATTGGTTTAAAGAGGTAAATGATGCATGTTGATTAGATATTTGTTGGAATGGATTAAATGCTTAGATTTGCTGTATTTTTGTGATTTGGAGTAGAGGTATCAATATTCGGGTTATAAAAATGATACCTCAGTGATATTTCGATGTGCAGGAAATTAGTATTGTAATTTGGAATCGATGCCTTACCACAAGTATCGATACTCGAGGTAAAACAATTGGTACTCTATAAAAGGTACCGATAATTTTTGAAATTTTGATTTTAAACGAGAAATAGAATGTTGTTTTGGTGTCGATTTTCTAAACAATATCAATATCTTTTGAGAGAAATATCAATACATTTGAATCAGTATTGATACCTACGTGAATAAATTAGAATTTCTGTTTAGTGGTCTATAAACATGTTTAACTCTCGTTTTAGGTTTGCTTGATGAATGTTTAACATGTTTTAATGACGATTGGAATACGTATAACTTATAATTATTACGAAAGATAAAATGGAAGATGTTTGCTTAATAACGAGACCATGGTAATACATGTGATGTGTGATGGTGGTGTGACATTCTAATATTCGGGTTCAGCGATCGGGTCGGATATAGGGTGTTAGAATGAAACGCATAGATATTCGATATCACTTTGTTCGAGAGGTGGTTGCTCAAGGAGATGTTTAGATTCATAATATTGACATAGAATAATCCAGCCGATATGATAACCAAGAGCCTTCCAGTTTCCAAGTTCAAACATTTTTTGGACTTGGTTAGTATCTTGCAAAAATTGAGTTAGGCCCTAGACGGGGCTCAACAAAGAATGTGTTGTAGAAATACGAGTCAAGGTGGAGATTTGTGGAGTGTGCCTCATATTTTCGAACAAAACAAGGTTGACATCGCCACGAGGAGAATTCAGCGTTTTGACGATACGACACTCGATGTCTCAACGAGAAGAAACCAACATCCTGATGACGCGACATTTGACCCCCCGATGAGCCGCTAAATGACATCACGACGTGGTGATGTGATCACCACTAAAGCGGGTTTCTTCTCTCAGTTGAACTCTAATAACTCTAGGGATATTTTAATCATATTAGCCCACGAATTTCAGCCTATAAATAGGGCTTTTAGCAACCTTAGAGAGCTTGATGCAACAACATAACAAAAGAGAGTTTAAGTGAATCTCGTGTTTTAGCTAGAGAGCTTTGTATTTTTCGGGATTTAAGGGCTTGTTTGATTATTCTCCATCTTGTACTCTCTTTTTCCGAAGATTTGCCATTTAATGAAATTTTCTTTACTCGTTATTTTTTATCCTCTTTAGACGAGCTTTCTACATAAATATTTGTGTCCAATTTTCTCTATTCGTTTTTGTTCATTACTTAATTCAGATTTATTCCCAATAAATTTTTTTAATCCTCAAATAGAAGAATTAAATTAGGGACTAAATTTTAGAATTAGGAGGAGTGGAAGGTATAATTAAACCTATGACAAAATGTACAAAACAGTCACATTGTAAAAGGAGTTGAGCTACGAGTGCCGGGGCATAGCTCTTTTGGCCGAGTTCTGGTTGACTCACAGAAGAATCTTTGATGAAAACAATAGTAGATTTTGTACAATACTAGATATTGTTAAAAAGTAGTTAAAAGAGTCAATTCAAAGGCGAATTTCTGTAATTTTTATATTTCACCGATTCAAGTCCCAAATGTTATTATGCATTAACTTTTCATTCATCCTTGTAACTTTTGCTTGCTTTTTCAAATCCGTAAATATATTAAGAGCACGTTTGGTTCGCTGTAATGGAATAGATGCGTAATGGAATACATGCGTAATAGATAATTCTTTTCTTTGGTTTAATGGAATGGAATAGAGGCGTAATGGTATTCTTGTGTTTGGTTGAATGGAATAGAGGTGTAATAGCATAAGGAAAAAAACTAAAATGACTACCCTTAGCAAAATTTTTTTAGGTAGATGATTATTGTTATTGTTATTAAATTTTAATAAGATTATTAATATAAATAATAAATAATTTAATCATATTTTAACATAATTATTATTAAATATAATTTAATAAAAATATACAATTTAATAAAATTCTTAATATTAAATATTCTTATATGAATTTTCTAAAATCATAATATATAATACTATAAAATATAATTTAACATAATTATTATTAAATATAATTTAATAAAAAATATATAATTTAATAAAATTCTTAATATTAAATATTCTTATATGAATTTAATAAAATCATAATATATAATACTATATAATATAATTTAAAATAATTATTATTAAATATAATTTAATAAAAATATATAATTTAATAAGATTCTTAATATTAAATATTCTTATATGAATTTACTAAAATCATAATATATAATACTATATAACATAGATTAATAATGTAGATACTTGCTAAGAAAACATGGATTAAACAAATGTCAAGCATAGGCTTCTTCCAAAAAAAATTTTCTATGAACAATCATATAGGCATAAAGCAACCATGCTAAACTGTGAAAAAAAAAGATCTATCTGTTATCAAGCAACAAATCTGTGTTTGTAACTACTAATATGTAAGTTCTGCATGCATATTCAACAGCCTTCTAGTGACATTTACATGCAATCGCAAGCAATTGGCTTTGAGAAATGAAGTAGACTAGGGTCATTTCTCATTTAAAAACATTATGGACAAACATTGTAAGTATTGACAGGTTTTCTATCCACACTTTATTTCATAAAAAACATTGCAAGTATTGCAAGTATCTCTTCATCAGTTGAGTACAAATTATCAAAATCTGACTCGAACTCTTCATCATCCACATCGTCTCGTGGTTGCACCTCCAATTCATCCATCAATTCATCATCGGTCTCCTCATGCTTCCCAGCCAACTTTCTCCGCAAAATGGCCTTAAGAACTGAAAAGAGTGCCTCTTCATCCCCTTCAAAGTACTTCTTGATTCGGGTTTTCAGCTCTGGCACCAAAGAACTAACAAAGTTAAACAACATAACAAAAAACAAACTATCATGATTTATCCGAACAAATATATACATATATCATGATTTAGTTTTCCTTCCTTTCTCAACAACCAAACAAATAATTTCCAAATAAAAAAAGTAAATTCCAGCAAAGAAGAAGCACAAATTAAATCCTTAGACCCAGTTTAAGACTTTTTACCAGACTAACATGAACATAACAAACTAATCAAATAAAAATCAAACTTGTTCATTCATCTTGACTTTCCTTTCTCATTATCTAAACAAAAGCACAATAAACAAATTGCCAAAAAGAAACCCAAATCCAATATTTTTTAACCCATTTTTACCTTTATTATTCACATCCCCAACGGGCAAAGCTACATCCTTGACATGGGCTTCAGCTACTGAAGTAGATTCTATAACAGGGTTAGGCTTCTTTTCAACGAGAGAATCTGATTCGAATGAGTAGAACCTGAGTCGAGACCGAGTTATTTCACATTTGTTTTCTTGCATTAAAGGTACATCAGACAGGGATAGTTTCAGCACACACAAATAGGTTAGGAGGTGAATACCAGCAAAGTCTTTCAGACCCATGTATGCAAGTCTAGTTTTTTCTTTAAAGGAGGAAAAACAACTAAATAGAAACAAACCTTGCAAATGCACAGAAACACCACTTTCAATGCATTTAAGCAATTTATCCAGTTCTCCTTCTCTGGTAAAAGTGTGGATAGCATCCATTTTCCTGAAAAACAATAAGCATTCCCATCAAATGTCTTGGATACTAGAAAACAACATGCTCAGTTAATAAGCAATAAAGAATATTTAGTCTTATCATATGGTGCAAAATGTTATTTTCTCCACCAATTTAAAAAAACATTGAACATGACTAACTATCCACAGAAGCAAGTAAGAAAATGAAATTCTAAATTCCACAAAAGAAACCAACTACTGCAAAACTTGAGAGCATCAGGAATAACCATTCTCTTAGTCTTATCATATGGTGCAAGAATCCCCTCATAAGCCTTCAATTCACACCAGCGAAAGCTTCCACTCCATGCTTAGTCTTTGCAAGGAATCATCCTGCAATCAAAGTAAATATCAATTACCATAAGGACAGTCAAAATGAAGCCCAGTTATATACTCCATATATGCTGAAGCCAAACGCATTGCCTTTGCACCATAAGATTCATAGACCTTGTCAGCTATTAGTTTTCTCTCAATCCAACAATAATAACCTCAAGCACACTCATTCTACTCTCTTCCACTTCGTCCCTACATTTTACCAATAACCAACTATAACAAACACACAGATCTCTAACAAGAAAAACCAATAGTTGTTTCTTGCCCACCAAGTGTTTGTAGGAATTACAATCAATGAAAACATTAGGAAAGAGAAAAGGAAGAAGCAAATACCACAGGGTCATGGGCGTCTTGCCGGCTGCACATTATCTAGGGCACCCCTGTTTGAAGTCTCACAGCCAAGCCTGCAGCCCACTGAACATAACGTGATCCTTTCCCATTGAAAGCTGATTCTATCCTTTGATACTCATTCTCTATCTGAAATTTGTGCATAAAACTTCTCGGATCAACCGAAATTCCAAAACTAAACTTTGGGTTTTCTTTCTCAATCCTAAAAAATCAAACCTGTGATAATATGATTGGCCCTCCTTGTGAAGCATATAGTTTCTCTGATTTCATCATGTTTACCACTTTTCTCACCCATTTTTGCATATGAAACTGTTATTAAAGAGACAAAATTTGTCATTTTTGTTAGGTTGCTTTAATCTTTTAAATTATTTGTATCTCAAGTTTGGTTTGCACTTTTACCTTGAATAGTCCATTAGATCAACCGAAATTCCAAAACTAAACTTTAGGTTTTCTTTCTCAATCCCAAAAAATCAAACCTGTGATAATATGATTGGCCCTCTTTGTGAAGCATATAGTTTCTCTGATTTCATCATGTTTACCACTTTTCTCACCCATTTTTGCATATGAAACTGTTATTAAAGAGACAAAATTTATCATGTTTGTTAGGTTGCTTTAATCTTTTAAATTATTTGTATCTCAAGTTTGGTTTGCACTTTTACCTTGAATGGTCCATTACCGGATCTAAAAACAATCCCAAGGACATCGTGCAACCAAAATGGCAGTCCCCTGCACCCATCAACAATCATTTTTAGCAAAAAAAACCGATGAAGAAGAAATGAATGAATAGCAATGGCAATGGTTATTACCCGTAATTTAGGTTGAAGATTCACCTTTTCCCTCTGGTTGATCGAGAAGCACGATCTAGGAAGATGGCTGTATCTTCTTTACCGGTTCCCATGGACACAACAGTAAAAACTTCACCAGTTTCGCCGGTGGAGAGGAATGGAAAACGTGAGATGGAGGGTGCTTTCTGATTGGTGTTCTAAGTCCAGTTGTGATGCCAAAGAGAGGTAAAAAAGAGAAGGAGAAGATGGCGAGGAGAGTGGAGAAGAAAGCTAGAAGGAAGAAACAGAAGATGGAAAGGGGAAGCATGGATCGAGAGGGTAAAATAGGGCATAGAAATCGTTAAAAGTAAAGCAGGACCTAAACTGACCAAAAGGAAGGGAATAGAAATCGGTGAATTTTGGGGAATACGTCCGTAACGTAATAGGCCCGTATTAGGGCAATACACCGAACCAAGCACAGGATTAAGTGGGGCCCACAGAATAGGGTGTAATGGCATATGTAAGGGTTGTTAATTGTTTTTTATAATAATTTTATTTCCAAATTCTCTTATAGGGTGTATAATTTATTTTATCACTACATCTAATAAATATGTATTGTAACACTCGTCATAAATAAAAAATTAACCATTAATTTATTATACTTTTCTCACTTAGAATATACCTAAATTTGTTAACACTTTTAATTCAACTATTACCCTCCATTAAAAAGAAACTCTTAACCACTCATATAGACAAGTGACATTTAAAAAGAATAAATTAAATTAAAAAAAGTTAATTATATATTTATAAACAATTTTAAAAGATAAAAATTATTTTTCTTTCTTCTCAACCAGAATTACCTCCAATTGTTTTCCTTTTTTTTTTCTTTCTGTTTCATTTCCTCTAGAAACTAACCCCTTTTTTGCTACCCAGATTAACTCTCTTCACCGTTTCCATTATCCTACCTTTTCTTCTCTATATCATTTTTAACAAAGTTACGAGAATGGAAGGATTATAAGAGAGTTGGGGTTTCAGGGTGATTTCAAAAGTAAAGAGAGGTGAATTTTGGTTCAATGGTGAAAGAAAAAAGCGGGTTAATCTCTTGATTTTACAGGGAATTTTGGTTCAATGAGAAGGAAAAATGTGATTTTTAAAAAAAAATTGACCAAGGAGGAAAAATTGAGTAGCATTTGTACCATTGTTGACTGGAGGAAAATTGAAGTCTTATCAAATTAAAGGTGTGAAAAATGGTTGATCTCCTTATGGCAAAGTGAATTGAATGGGATACTTGCAAAAGAAATGGGTCTTGGAAAGACAATTCAAACTATTGTTTTTCTTGCACATTTGAAAGGGAATGGAATGGACTGACCTATTATTATTGCTTCCTCATCAACTCTTACTAACTAGATGAATGAGATTACAATGTTTGTGCTCTCAATTGATGCAATTATTTATCATGGAACCTAGAAAGAGAGGGATGAGATTAGTAGGAAACGTGAATTTTTTAAGGCAAAAACTTGTTTAAACAAAAAAAATTTAAAAAAAGATGAAAAAAGTAAATGAAAAGTTTGTTTGGTTTTTTGAGAAAATCTGAGTTCTTTTTGGAGAAATGAGGAAGAAGGTGAACTGAAGATGAAAGTAAAAAAAACAAATACCATAGAAAAAAAATCTTTGGATTTAATTTATTTAAATTTATTTTTATTTAAAATGAAATTAATTAATTTTTAAATAAAATGCATGTGTCACAATATTAATGTTCAAGTGATTTTTGTTAACTAAAGCTAGCAGTTGGACCAAAGATGTTACAGAATCAAAGGTTAAGTACCATTTCTGACAAAAACAAGATAGATATTTAATGAAAAAACACTATAATTTAGGAGCTAAATTTTTATTTAAGCTAATTATATAAAGTAAAATTAGGGCATTTTACCAAAAAAAGCCCCTTTTTTAAAAAACATTACCGAAATGGGCCCATATTTAATTATTTACCGGAATGATCCATTTTCCAAAAAATCGCGTCCACGTCAGTGCGAGTTGCTGACTTGGCAACAAATCGCGCCCTCTAGGACACGATTTGCTGCCACGTCAGCAACGCGTGCTGATGTGGCCGCGACTTGACCCTCGCGTGAACAGTGCTCCAACGGTCAAAAAGTTGACCGTTGCCCCCCCAACGGTAAAAAAAAACTATAAATACCCCCACCCTTTTTTTTCACAAACTAATCCTCTCTCAAATTTCCTCTCAATTTCCTTCAAAAATTCTCTTAAGTTCCTCTTAAGTTTCTCTTAACTCCCTTTTTTTTAAAAGATTTTAAAAATATTTTTTTAAATTTTTTTTAAACCGTAAAAATTTGTACGATTTCAGCAATGGCCGGAGAATTGACTCATCTTGATAAGCATCACATATCGGTGGAACAAATGAAAATGGTAAGTATTAAATTTAATTTTTAAATATTATTTAAGAATTTTTTATTTATGCATTTTTAGATAATTATTAATTTTTTATTTGTTATAAAAGTCTGTAGATCGGGTATTGGAATGCAATATCCGGTATATGCATGCTCCCATCACCGTTGGTAGAGAACTACCTGCGGGAAGCGGGTTTTTGGCACGTGCCGACTGTAGGCCCGGGATGCAAGGTGAACCCGAAACTAATCAGTGCGTTGATCGAGAGGTGGAGACCTGAGACGCATACATTCTATCTTCTATATGGAGAGTGCACTATCACTCTAGAAGATGTCAGTTTGCAATTGGCATTGCCGATGGACGGGAGCCCAGTCACCGGGTTTGCCCAATCTAGGGATTGGGGGGCAGTGTGCTACGAGCTTTTGGGCGCTATTCCGGAGAAAATGGAGGGAGGTAAGATCGAGATGGGCTAGTTACGTGACACATTCCCTGATCCAGATGAAGATTCAACCGAAATTGAAAGAATCCGATATGCTCGGGCATACATTCTTCAATTAATTGGAGGTTATCTGATGCCCGACACGTCACGGAGCCGTGTACATCTAAGATGGCTGCTGAAACTCGTTGATTTTAGAGTAGCCAGTGAATTGAGTTGGGGGTCTGCCGTCTTGGCAACGTTATATCGAGAGATGTACGGGGCGACGTGACCGAGGAGAGCAAAAATCGGAGGTTGCCTATCACTACTACAGTCGTGGGCACGGTTTTGCTTTCCATTTCTACGTCCTCGAGTGGACCACCCATATACATTCCCACTTATAACGAGGTAAATTTTATATTAGATTTTACAATTATTATGTAGATTTTTAAAAATAAAAGTATGCTAAAAATTTATTTAATTAGATGGAACCATCCGGCAAGTCATGCTCGATTACCGTCCTCTCTTGAAGATATACGGCTTCTATTGGACCAACGGTCGGAAGCACAAGTAAGTTTTAAATAAAATAGATATTTCCATACATTCGCTAGTCGATTGATATTTAGTATTTAGTATTATGTATATAACTAATATTTCTATCATGTTCATATAGTTTCAATGGACACCCTACGAGGATCCGACAATTTGGGCAGTAATCCCGGAAGAGTTCTTACAAAATCCACAAGCTTGGCACGTGAAAGTCGTGTTGATCAACTACGCAACCGTGGAGCCGCACCGACAGACAGAGTGCTACGAAATTTTGGATGTAAACAACCGATTCCCGTGGATCCTGAGGTGTTTGACGATCAACACGAAGTAAACCTTCAGCAATTGAATACGGATTGGACGAGATACTGGTCCGAGTACATGGAAATGTGGGAAGATCGATATGAATATATACCTACTCGGGAACCAATCATCGTTCCGGAGTTAGCGTGTGTTCCAGAATACATGCCATGGTTTAGGATCCATGGCAAGCCGTATTTACTGACGCCAGAGGAGAGGCAGCGGCAAATACGTGTCGAAAGGGAAAGGCGTAGGCCTCTAAATCCAAGACGACAAGACGACAAAGGCAGCCCCTCAACGAGGCCCAGACATTCACCTGGCTCATCATCAGCGGCCATGCAATCACCAGGCCCAACAAGAGCACCAACACAATCACCCAACGCAGCAGTTCAACCGATTATACCCACGCAACCGCCTTTTCAGATGATGCTAGGGGCATTTCCTAGCCCTTATATGTATCCTAACCCTTATATGTACCCTTTTCCGAGTCCTATGGCAGGTTGGAGCCAAATGCCCGGTTCAGCTCCATTTCCTGTTATGCCAAGTTGACCGCCAATGTATAGGTCAGCGGCGCACGAGGGATCGCAAGAGAGGCTGTCGGGGAGCTCTCCTTTTTACCAATTCCCAACAATGTATGGGTTTCAAACACCATTGCCGTTCGTGATGCAAACACCTCCACATACACTATTCTTTGAAGGTGGATCATCGTCCCAAGTCCGACAACCAGATGTCGTACCGGAAGAACCAGAATCCCCACCGGAGGAACAACAACCGCCGTCGGAAGCTAGAGAAAGGAGGAATTCAGCGCGTAACCGTCGACGGCTGCCATGTGGCACTAAATCCCCCGGGCATAGACATTGATTGCCGTATTTAAATTTATTTGTACAAATATTTTGAATATTTTGATATTATTTGATGTAATAAAATAGAATTTTATTTGATGTAATAAAATAGAAATTTTTGATATTATTTGAGAATTCTACTAACCATTAATACCCTTAAATTAAAAACCCTAACCTAATTTAATTAAAAACCTTAAACCCTAAACGTAAAAACCCTAACCCCCTTAACTTAAAAACCTTAACCTAATTAACTTAAAAACCCTAACCTAATTTAATTAAAAACCCTAAACCCTAAATTTAAAAACCCTAAACCCTAAACTTAAAAACCCTAACCTAATTAAATTAAAAACCCTAACCTAGTTAACTTAAAAACCCTAACCTAATTAACTTAAAAACCCTAACCTAATTAACTTAAAAAGCCTAACCTAATTTAATTAAAAACCCTAACCCCTAAACTTAAAACCCTAACCTAATTTAATTAAAAACCTTAAACCCTAAACTTAAAAACCCTAACCCCCTTAACTTAAAAGCCCTAACCTAATTAACTTAAAAACCCTAACCTAATTAAATTAATAACCCTAAACTTAAAAACCCTAAACTTAAAAACCCTAACCTAATTAAATTAAAAACCCTAACCTAATTTAATTAAAAACCCTAAACTAAATTAATAATTTTACTTTCACATAATGTTAGATTTGGAAAAATATTTTTTCCTGGTACTAACAATTAATAATTTTATATAATTTGATAATTTTACTAATCATTAATACAATTTATCAATTAATAATTTTATATAATTTGATAAAACCATTAATACAATTTATCAATTAATAATTTCACAAACTTAATTTTTTTTTACAATTACATTCAACTATTGCGATTAGGGGATGATCGACTTGTATGGCCTGGATTCCTACACCATCCGTACAACTTCGTTTGACTGGCTGTTTCTCAGATATCCATATTGTTACGTATTCTAGTCGAGCAAGGCCGACCCTTTGGTTTGTGACGTAATTCTCTATCCGGTAACAGCTTAAAAGGAGCAAGAGATACGGGCGACCACTTACGTTCATCTGGGACTGGTGGGAAAACGTGTCTCCAGACGTTGTACATGTTTTCTAATTTGTACACTTCGTCCACATAACTCATCAGATCCAGACGGAGATTCTGGCAAGATGCAATAACATGCGCGCATAGAAAACGAAGTGCATCAAACATCCCACAGTTACAAGTCCTATTTCGCAAGTGTACACGATATTGCCCGCCAACAACACCTTGGTGCAGTCTGTCAAATTCTGTCACGCGAAACCATAAATTGTCTCGATCGTGACACACTATGTGCATGGTGTTTTCCCTCGCCTTGGCCTTGTTAATTTCTTGAACTACCTTACTGCACCATACATGTCCTCCCTGCATCTGGCCTGCATAACTTGCTGCTCGCTTTGGAAATAGCACCGGCAAATGAAAATATGTCTCTCGCACAACCGATGTTATCGGTAGATGACGCGTTCCTTTAAGAACAGAATTGATGCATTCAGCAAGGTTCGACGTCATATGGCCATATTGCAGGCCGCCGTCGTATGATTGTGCCCACTGTTCAAAATGTATGTTACAAAGGTAGTCCGCCCCTTCTCCGTTAATTGAACGTAAAATTGCCAACATCTCGTGAAAACGATCTTTATTTATTTCATACCCTACCAATATAAGATCATAGCGAATAATTTATACCACTTCTACCAATAAAACTAATTCAAATTGACAAACGAAATAACACAGATATAGGCTAAATACCCATGTTGGTCACTTGTCGTCGTTCGCTCTTAGATGGATATTGCCTGTAGTAGTTCGAAGCAACGTGTCTTAGGCAATATCTATGGTGTGTGCACTGCCATAAGCTTCCGTGTCGATCAAATGTAGCTAGTATACCGGCGCCCCGATCTGAAATAACACAGATATTAGGTTGGGGGCACACATGCCTCCTTAACCTAGAGAGAAAGAAATCCCAATCATCAGACGACTCCCCCGGTGTTATTGCAAATGCAATTGGAATAATTCTCCCACCGCCATCCTGTGCCACTACAAGCAATAGTCGATGAGAATACCTACCGAACATAAAGGTACCGTCATTGTACCAACGGCTTGCAGTATGGAAATGTGTCTCGGCATTGCTTAAAGATCCAAAACAGGCGTTTGAACACTTGGCATCCACATAGCACTCGGCCGTTGTAGTATGCATGTTCCGTTTCAAGGTCTGTGATGGCACCTGGGACGTATCTCTCTAGCACCTGACACCAGTGCCATATTTCATTATATGAGGCATCCCACCCACTATGCATCTTCTCCAACGCCTTTTGCTTAGCTATCCAAGCCTTGCGGTAAGAGAGCGTGTACCCCATTTTGCTACGGATATTGGCAATTAACACCGGTACTAAAGTCCTGGGATCTACTTTTACCGTGGGAAGTATCAAGCTAGCTAACATAGCTGAATCCATCTTGGGATGATCTTGTGAAACACCTATAAACCGAGTACATTAAATAATGCAACATTACATAATAAAAGTATTATTCAGAAACCGTCAATACTATACCTGCAGCACATGTATGTAGACCTTTGTACTTTTTAATCTCTCACAACTCTGTCATTTTCCTTAACGAGGCATAGATTTTCCATGAACATGTGCCGTCTTGGACCGCACACTTCGCCTCAAACTTATCAGATTTAGATTTAACGACGTGGTAGTTAACGCCGTTTTTGATGCTATATTGTTTCAAAGCACCAATAAAACTATCCTTATTGGTAAATTGATTACCAACTTCAAATTCACCGAAATCTACCCCGAACTTGTACAATCACGCAACAGGTGTGGTAGATCTGGAAACTCTAACGCATCATCTGCGGACAGATCGACATTATGCATGTGGGCTGGAGGTGAGTATGCTCTGAATCGTGGATTTTCTTCTTCATCTGAACTCCTTTCAACATCTTCAGGTTCTGTTGGAATAGGCTCCGGTTAAAAAAATAAGCCAACTTCTGCACCATCTAGCCCGGGCTCTCGAGGTGGATCCACATCGGAGTCATCTTCTAACCCACAATCATCTGTAGCGTACGAGGTCCCCTCACCGGTTGACGTCGTAGGGAGTACGTCATCCCTTCTGCTGGGCATTTGATAACGTCCCCGATTGGATGTAGATTGCCACCCACTAGAACTTGATGTCATTCCCCAGTACGTATTTCCAGCATCAAACATCGAGCCACCGACGTACATGTCTCATCCACCGACAGAGTGTCTTGCGGGGGATGTGCATTCGACACCGTTACCGAATATGGGTTGTTTTGTATTTTGTAATCCGCTAACCGAGTGTCGGCCAAGGGTCGTGTATACATCTTGAACACCGGTCGTAAGTATATCAGTTGGCGATGTAAATTGTACATATAACTCAATATAAGGTGCTCCACTAGCAAGATGAGTCTGCACCATTGCCTCCAAGCTACGAGCACCTTTTATGTCGAACGAGTCATATGTCACCGGATCAACAGAAGAACAAAATCGATACGTGATAGATAGAGCTTTCATTAGCGTCGTTCCGAAAATTTTACGCCTAATTCTTTTACGAAGTTCTGTCAAATCTATGTTCTGGTTAAAAACCAATCGCATCGTATTCTCCGACAAAAAACAACACCTTTCTTGGTGTGGCAAACCTCACCATCGTAGTAAATAACAGCACTAATACGTTCGCTCATATTTGAAACTCTAACCTTCTTAGCCTCTCTAAATTGTTTCTGCTGTGACTTATGTATTCTGAGAACATTTTCTGCCTAATTTATAGCATCAGCCCAAACATGCTACTGTAGCAAAAGCACGTCCACGATAGCGCAATTTTCATAAATTCTTCTCAAATAGCATCCTGCTAGAAGTGATTTTATACTATTTGCTCAGAAACGTCAAAAAAATATTTCTTCCATGACCGACTGTAGCAAAAACGCGTCCACGAGGGCGCGATTTTACAAATTCTTCTCAAATAGCATCCTGCTAGAAGCGATTTTATACTATTTACTCAGAAACGTCAAAAAAAATTATTTCTTCCATGACCTACTGTAGCAAAAGCGCTTCCACGAGGGCGTGATTTCACAAATTCTTCTCAAATAGCATCCTGCTAGAAACGATTTTATACTATTTGATCATAAACGTCAACTCAAAATTATTTCTTCCAAGACCTAATAACCTTAAAAAGCCTAAACCCTAAGCCCTAAAAGCCGAAAAAACCTAACATGGGAAAAACGGCAAAATCGCGTCCCCCGGAACGCGCTACGTGGCTCAGGAAATCGCTACAACGTCAGCAACTCGCGCTGACGTGGGCGTGATTTGCCGAAAAATGGACCATTCCGGTAAATAATTAAATAATGAGTCCATTTCGGTAATTTTTTAGAAAAAAAGGCTTTTTTGGTAAAATGCCCGTAAAATTATATTTTATGTTGAATATATAGTACATATATTTTAATTTTGATTTGAAATTTAATTATATTTAACAATTCAAATAATAAATTAAAAATTTAATCACAATAATTAAGAAGGATAAGTATTTGATAAACTAATAATATATATTTTTATTTCATAAAGTTTCTTTTTCTTAAAATATTTATTTTTTAAAATTTTATTATAATTTTATAGACCATATTTGTAAAGTCTAAAAATTTTACTAACAATATACAAAATATTTTCTCAATTAAAAATACATTATGTAAAAATTAATTAGAAAAACTATACACATAAAATATATATAAAACATGTGACATTAAAAATTAGTAAGTAATATTCATGACATAGGTGTCATTTATTTTCTTAATCCTAAATCGAAAAAATAAAGAGGAATGGAGTCCACAAAAATACAGTGGTAAATGGTGTTAGGTGTGAGAAATAAAGTTAGAAAATGGCCTCCCAACAGCTCCCGTGACCTTACTAACATAACTCATTAATGTTTAGTTTGCCTTCATTCGCTGCCAATCTTCAGCTGAATAATTATTTTTTTTTCTTTTGCCTATATTAAATGCAAACAGTCTGTAATGAAGACACACCAGTCTTTTGGCAATTTTCTGTCACTACGCTTTCAAATTCAAGAAATTGAATGCAAAATGGAAAGGGTAGCGTGTATTTCTCAAATTCAATTTGAATTCCCTTATCTCACTTATTGTGCTTTGTAATCCATTTTTTTTGAACGTTCAATGGGTGGATTAGTTCTTGCTTTCCTATTTTCTAATTTTGAAAAAAAAGAAGATAAATTGAAAGTTCAAACCAATTAAAAGTCTGATGGTCACCTAATAACAAAATTAGATTGTTCAAAAGAGTACGTAGCTGCCCCACCAACCACATGTTTTGGTCTTCAAGATTAGATTACAGGTCGCAGTCAGTATTAAAGGAAGGTTACTAAGAATAAAACTAGATTTGCTAGTTCAACTTTAATTCTTTGGTGGCAGAGAACTAGAAAAAAAAATCTATACAGGTTTTGAGTACAGATTCTAGGTCTTACACCATTATTTATGCCATTGCCGTGGTAATATCTAATAATGGGTAAAAATGTACAAGTAGCCTAAACAATGACATCCAACAACATATCTCCATCTCAAATTATAAGCCACCATAAAAAATCTGAAGCTACTCAATTTTCCACATCTACCCTTTTCACAGATAAGGAAATACTATGAATTTGATCTTTACGAAAACCCACCCACACAACTCAAAATGTTGGTCCTTCAGAGTTGATTTGGAAAAAAATTTAAATTAAATTAAATCCAGTAACAGAATGGTAAGCTTATTTGGTCATGTTTTAAGAAGAACGAGAATTTTTGTTCTGTAAGAATGTGTAATCTGAACCCATAAACAATGAAAAATGAAAGCATACAACATCAAAAGAAATCAATTGGGGCATGCCTAACAATATATGCTGTGGTGAAATGAATGAAAGATTTGGGCCAAGAATTCTTATAATATAACCTTTTTCTTTTTCTCTTCCCTTTTTCCTGCTACAAGATCATCTAAGTTCTCTAGGAAAAGAATGTAAAAGGAAAAAACAAACTAGAGTTTTGGTGTAAAGGATGAGTGAACAACCTTGTTTTGTCTCCCAGCCAGCCAAAGCAGAGTCCTCCTAGCAAAAGATGGTGTTTTAGCTTGTGAATCTAAGCTATAGGAGCTTTGGTTTTCCTCGTCGAAACCTAATTCACTGACACCATTTCCCCACCTGCTAGAGTCTATCTCAGAAATAGTATCCTTGGCATCATCGGTAACATTCTTCACCTTCGAATTACAGTCATCTGCAGCAGCATTCTGGCGCACCGGAAATCGGAATGAGAAGGCCCTCCTCGACGAATCCTCTGTAAAATTCTGCTTCTCCTTCTTCCCCCGAAGCCAGATTTTGGATATTGAGAAGCTTTCTTTGTTGTTCTTACCGATGGCTTTGCCATTGTTGTCACTGGTGCTAGAACTCCCATTGGTTTCAAACTGCCTCGTGATCTCAAAACCATTGAACCCTCTTCTTGATTCACAATCACATTCAGAAATTGCTGGGCGGTGACCAGGAGTCAATGGCAAACAAGTCTTCTTCTTGCTCGACGGTTTCTTCGCTGGAGTTCTTATCGGCACTTGCAATAAAGAATTCTCATCCATTACATAAGCGAAGGAACCCATAGAGAAACACCTTCTATCATCCACGTTATTGTTACTGCTACCTTCACCGCCATCAACGTTCCTAAACTTTCCCAGCCTAACAGGCACAACTTTTTCCCCAGACTGCACTACTGTTGGTTTGACTTCATCTTTTTCCAGGATTTCACATGATTTACGCTGGGATGACCCCAATTCAGTGTCTCCAGAAAGGCCTAGGTGGGAACTTGATCTCACAAGTGAACTGCTTCTGCCCACAACTCCTTCTCTATCGGTTACAATCTCTCTTGAGCTCTCACTCCCAGATTCAAGAACAAGAACAATGGGGGAGCAGCTATCATTTGGAGAGAAATCAGGGAGTAAGCTAGCTCTACAGAGAGGGCATGTGGAATGAGACAAAAGCCAAGTGTCAATACACTCCATGTGGAAGGCATGGCTGCATTTTGGTAGCAATCTAAGCTTGTCTTCAGGCTCGAATTCACACAAGCAAACAGCACAATCAAATGGGTTTTTTACTCCTATGATGGATTTGTAGTGGAATACAGGGAGAGTATCTATAAAAGATTGGTCGACACCAGCATCATGGAGATGGAATAGTTGTTGCAACTGCCCTTGAAGAGCAGTCACATTGTCTATATCTTCAGGCTCTCTATTGGGAGGTCTCATAAGAAATCTAACTAAAAGGTGAAGCAAACCCGAAACAAAGAAAATGATAGCTAGGATTATAATGATGAGTAATATACTTGGACTAACCTTGTTGTTCAAATTGAAGCTATCAGACTGCAAATTTTGTGGTGGAGGAAGTAATGGTATTGGTGATTGAGGGAGGTAATATGGCTGCTCTGATGGAGAAAGCAAGCTCCTTTTCTCTATTTCATGGAAAATCCACTCCATTGTTGTTTCTGGAGATAGATGGACACAACTTACAAAGACTGAAACTTTAGACTTGAATCATATGCTACCATGGATCCACCTGGGAGTACCAAAAATATCATCCCCACCATAGTATCATGGGAGTTTGTGGGATTTGGGTAACATTGGCTCCATTTTACTTCATTATAAGCTACAAGTCAAAAGGAAGAGACGCTTCGCTACGAGAGAGAGAGAGAGAGAAAGAGAGAGAGAGGAGAAGACTTGAATATGATATTAAAGGTAAGGGTAGATATAAATTTGTGTCACTGCCAGAAGGTGAATTTCAAAAAAGAGGAACCAATAATAAATCTACCCAACACAACACTGCAGAAAAATAAATGAGATGAGATCTCATTGCGTAAATTCTGCACAGTCAATCACTTCCTTGCTGGATAAGGAAAATAAAAAATTTCACAATGCATCTGCTTAAATACTCTTAATAAGGCGACTTTTTATTCACGATTTCATCAATTACAAGGCTCTTCTTCAGGGTTGACTTAAATGGAAACCCTTTGATGCATCAAACCCCATGCTATGCATGCCCATTTAATTCCTTAAAAGCTTTTCCCAAAATAAAAAGAAAATACTAACCAGTGTCCACAAAATATTTTAAAGAGAAGTTATAATAATCATTTTAAAAAGCATTGGTTAGCAAAATATGTTTAAGAACAAAACAATAATTAATTTGCGTATTTCCATTTGGCTTAGGATGGTGGGTTTAGAAATTGGATTATCTTGTAGCATTATTTTAGTAGAGCGGAGGATTGTTTCTATCTTTCTGGTCCCATTCTTTGACAGTGCCTTCTATTCCACCGCTTCGAATCGGATAGTTTGGTACCTGATTTATTTATTCATTTATTTATTAATTGGGAGGGGCCAAATGCTACCTGATTCACATCTCCCCTCTCCTCTCTTCTGGTAAAGACAAAAAGCAAAAGACAAGACAAGTGAAGTTTCCAAAGTCTTACCAAAGCGAGAGGTATTTGGAAACAGTAGAAGGGCAAGCATATTATACTGATTTACTGGGAAAAAAGAAAAACAAGGTCATGTTGTGGACTACCAACTTTTCCCTAACCTTTTCTCATGGATTCTGGTACTTGCTTTTAGGTGCAGTCCAAAAAGTGAAACACCGACACCCATTTTGGGAGAAAGAAAGTCTCCACTTTTGTTGCCTCTCACTGTTATCCAATCATCTTCTGCATTTCGTAGCCCTTGAAAAGGGAAAATGTAGAGGAAAAGGAATACAAATAAACTAGTTAATAAGTATAGTAATTAATTTAACAATATTTACACCTCAATGTTCCAGACTTCCATCTATTTTCCTTATCCACGTTTTACTTCACCAACTAAACAATTGCTCTCTCTCAGGCCTCACCTCACAAGAGCTATATTGGGCAGGGGACTGTCCCAACTCCTAAAATATCCGAAATTTGAAAGGGTTCATACAATTATTTTTAGAAAAAACTGCTTTTTTATTTATTTATTTTGAAATACAAACCCTATTATTTATATAATATTCTATTTTCAAACTACAATCACTTTCTAAATATAGAGTTTGGGGTATGAACTTAACAAAATGTTATTACATTGTAACTTAATTTTATTTTTTTAAGTTATTGTTTGAATTTGATAATTATTCTCTTATTAGAACATTAATTTTTTTTGTCCAAGTTAATCTCTAAACTTGTCAATGATTCTTACATTAAGTCTTAAACTTTATTAAGATCCCTCGTATGTATTTTTAAAGAAAGTTGGACAAAAACAATTTTAGACTCCAACATCGAAACAATTGACAAGTTTAGATCCTGATGTGTCAAAAAAAGTTTATCCCAAAAAATTGGACTAACCCAATTAGTGATTGATTATACTAATTCAATTAGGGACAATGCTAGAAATTTATTTTAGGGGAAATGGCTAAATTATATTTTTAAGGGAGTTAAACTATAATTTTATCATTTTATTAACATATTATTTAAGAATTTTCAATAGGATTAGACTGAAAATTTACCAATCTTGAGGGGCAAAGTGCAAATTTATATTAACATCTAATTTAAAAATTTTGAAGGGACTACAAAACAATCCTACCATTTTAGGAAGCCAACGCCTTTGTCTTGGCCTTGTACCTGACTGAATATCAGACACTATAAAGTTTCCAGTTTTCAAATTTGTACAATTAATAATGCAGACACCGATCACTCAAGGCATCAAAATCTGTACAATTTGGTTTCGATTAAAACAAGTACTTGGTGACGGAAGATGGAAGCAGCCAAAGAAATATGGTTGGTTGAAAAGTGAGCTCGCTCTCTTGGTCATAAAAACACGAATATTTGTCACTTTTTTGCTTAAAGCATATATAATAATATGCCATCAAACATGTTGAGCATCCCATCCTCGACTAAGCAGCTTCATGAATTTCAAAATCAGACAAAGAGTGACAGCAACATTGAGAAAGATGAAAATTAAGGTAACCATTAAACCCCCCAAGTTTCCAAAGTTAATATTTTAATCAATGGTCCCAGAGCGATTAACTGTCACGTACATTTTTTTGCAATTAAAGAAGTCGGTATAAACTAATTAAATTCAACTTAGATTTATTTATCATGCACATTGTCAACAACTAAATACAGTTTCTTCTGTATGGTCAATATTAAGATTTATTCAATGCCTAACTTCTTCTGAGTTGGTGATAATTTGTTGAGATTATATGGCTTATTTTAGTAAGTAGGTGACTAACTTGGATATTAACTTAATTAGATTAGAGAACACGAGGGTTTTTCCTTTTACCTTTTTGCAAAAATTTCTTTTGCAATTCAGACCCTCGCTTTTGCAACTTTAATTTGAACCCAAATAACGAAAAGTGATAACCTTCGTGTTTTTTTTTTCTGGTCTTATTAGAGCATATAAAGTACAAATACCAGCTAGTATGAGTCAACAAGGATTTAGAGACTTAATTAGCATATGTTGTTCAAGGGAAAAGGTCAATTACTGATACCGAGCTTAACGCTTTTTTTTAATAAGCTTGATTTACGTAGACTCCATTTGGATTGATCGCGATAATAAATTAGTAATTACGATGAGAAAAATTGTATGAATGTTCAAGCCATATTGGAAAAATGTTGGATCCTAAGGAAGTCGAGAAGAATGTCATTGTCATGGATACAAGTCATATTATAGGCTATTATGCCATATTAGTCATCAACGACTAGAAATAAATAATGTCAACTGGTGCGTTGTAACTACTATTAACGATTTTCTCATATCAGAAATACTTCAAAGCCGCAATTATGTTAGATCGATCAAATAAGGCAAATAAAATGATTTGGTTCGGGCTCGAGAAATCGGTTCACGAAGACATTGAGCAAAACAACTCACAGTGGACAAAATAAAATGTGAGTCATCACCAACTCGAAAAACCTATCTGAAGTTTAAATAAGACCTGAGAAATCAAGTCACCACAAATTCAAGGAAACCAAGTCATTATGGGCTCAATAAAATATGAGAACTCCCTATCACAAGTCCGCGAGAGGGCCCAATGGTTGAAGACAAGGTTGTTTTTACTATTAAGAAACAACTTCCTCTCATTGAAAAAAAAAACAAGTTGTCAACAAAGAGGGTTCAAGGGAAAAAGAAAAGTGGAGGAGAGGATCTAGTGGTGGAGAGGTGGGAGGAGTTGGTAGTACCAAAGGGAAAGGAGTCAGGGAAGGGGTTGGTGGGTGGCAAACCATAGGAAGGGGAAGGAGTGGAAGGGAAAAAGGAAGGAAATAAAATAGAGGTGGAGGAAAGAAAGGAAACAAAGAAGGGAGAGGCAACAGGCAATAGCTCTACGAACTCGCCCAAGGACTCAACCGAATCCATTCGAGATCCAATTGAGCTACCAAGTGGACCGATCACTAGATCCCGGGCCAAGCATTTCAAAGAGGCAATTTCGGCTTTGGTTGAACGTGTTTGGGAGGAAGCTACAACGGGACTTGTCAATCATGTGTTGGATGGCTCAACAAGTGGCATTTACAATTTAATTCAGGCCGAATTCGACTTAACTAGCTAACTCAGCTAATAAGACTTAGACGTTTTAGTTATTTCAATTATATTAAATATGTTAATTTCCTACAGCTTTATTACATGCCTGTTTGTTTTGCCTATTAATTGAGTCCTAGATTGTACATCATTAATATTGTCCTATCATTTTACTTTGACTTATGTTTATTAAGTGTGTCCTAATTCGGACAACATCAATGCATGTTTTAAGTCAGACTTCTTAATGGTATCTTAGTCTATTACATATTTAATTTGTGCTTAGTTTGTCTTATTAATGCTTTTAACCAAGTGTTTATTTTGTCTTAACAGGTTGTTTAATATGTGGTTGGACATTGATGCATTTTCCAGATTCATTGAAGCTATTTAATGAGAAACAATGCACCCGATTGATTCATGCATTATAAGACTGATGAATACATTCTCGTAAGTGTCCATTCATGAAGGGTTGCACAACCATTGAACTTGTTCTTGAGCTGATCAGCCAACTTTTCAAAACCTGGTGTTCACACCGAACACCTTTTCAAATCCAAGTATTCACACCATGACTGTTCGGCGCCACAAATAACATTCATTTGCTGTTCATGCATACATCACATCAAGAAAGCATTCATTCCAGCTATTAAACACATTTGACTGAACAAGTTAAATACTCCTTTAGCTTAGCTATTAAGTCTTTATCAAGGGCTGTTCGGGAACACCAATTAACATAGCATTCAAGTCTGTTCGGGCACTTCAATGGACAAGTTGATCATTAAGCCATTTAATGAAATTGTTCTAAAATTAAGTCAACTTTAGTTTTACTAATTTGTAATCATTTTGTGGCTATTCAGCTGGATCTCTAGCAGCCTATAAATAGCTCATTTGTAGCTTGTGTTAAATACTATTTGATCTTTTATGAAATATAACATATTTGTGAGCTGTTCAACTCTCACTGTTCTTCGTGATTCAAATTGACTTATCTAGCTTGCTAGTGGCGTCAATCTTGTTTCCTTTTCTGAACTTATCACTCTTTGAGTGTGGCATTCGGTTCCTATCTTTCTAGATAGAGGGTCACGGTCCTATCCAGCTATTCACACTTCCCCTTGATAACATTATAAGATTCCGATCTCTATTTGCTAATAGAGGTTCTTTCTTGCTGTTAAGTTGGTTTTACCATCATTCCATCATCCTATCTTTTATTAACGTTCTTTGTTTTTCACTATCTTCTTTAAAACAACCTTTTGTTAAACTAAAAATGTGATTACTTAATTTACCGATCGGACAACTTACAACTCGATTTTGAGAACGAATACGAGTTCGTATCATTTGGTATCAGAGCTAGTTAAATTAAGTAAGTATTTTTTATTTTCATACTCCCGAATTGAAAAAAATGCATAAAAAATTTTGATTAAAAAAATTTCATGTATAAAAGAAAGTGCTGTGCATACGTAATTGCAAATTGCAAAAGTGGAGTTCGGTTTGTATATTTCAACAAAAGAAAATCTAGCCTGAAAAGTTTGTTTCCTGATTTTACTTAGTTGTCCTTAAAAACCAATTTCAGCCACAGTCATTGAATTCATTTTCTTTCAAGCCTACCTTTTCACCTAACATCATACCTTTTGTTTTTAGCCCTTTAAAGCCAACCTACAAGCTTGCTAGTAAGTCTAAGGCAATCTCTAAGAACTACGAGAGGCGAACGTGAGAGGAAAAAGGCTAAGAACGGAGAACCAATCAAAGAGGTAAAAGCCAAAATTCGAGCGAAAACACTAGTGGAGTGTTCATTTTGTATTTCTTTATGAGAGATTAAGTGAGGTTTTGAAGTAAGGTCTCAATCAAAATGTTAAGAAGTCCTGAACGTAATGTTACGAGTAGAGGCGCATCCAACACTTTCGAGGGTGGTGGCATGCGTCCCATAAGGAATGCAACCGGAGGATGAGTGCCTGATTTGTTGCAATCGAATTCTCTGACTACGCCATCATTTGGTGGGATCAGCTCACTACGAGCCGACGGTGAAATGGCGAACGCCCGGTGTCCACTTGAGCGAAAATGAAGGCCATAATGCGAAAACGCTTCATTCCAGCCTATTACCATCGAGAATTTTATCAAAAGGTGCAAAGTCTCACCCAAGGCCACCTGTAACACCCCGAACCCGAAACCGACACCGGAGTCGAACACGAGGTGTTAACTGACTTTAACCCCTTATAAAATTTATTTTCCAGACACTGCCCAATCTGTGTACTAGTCCTTTTAAAAATCATATCTTGAGTTTCGTAACTCGAAAATCAGTTTCGTAATTTTTCCCAGAAACTAGACTCATGTGCCCATCTATGTATTTTTTTCTAGAATTTTTGGTCGGGCCAATTAGTACAGTTTATTAGTCAAAGTCTCCCATGTTGCAGGGGTCGACTACACTGACCTTTGCTCATTACGACTTGGATATCTCCCTGCACGGGGCTTCAATACTGATGCCGTTTGTTTCTATGAAAACTAGACTCAGAGAGGAATCTATACATATATGGTACGACCCCTAATTATCTCTGGTTAATTTATAATGAATTTCTAAAGTCGGAGCAGGGAATCCAGAAACCGTTCTGGCCCTGTCCCACAAAAATCTGATTATCTCTTAATATACTGCCATATGATCTTTTCGTTACTTCCTCATGAAAACAGACTCATCGAGATTCGATTACATAATTTATTCATCAATTAATTCCACTCCTACTATTTTTAGTGATTTTTCAATCTCATGACACTGCTGCTGCCAGCATCTGTTACGAAAGTAACTAGGTCCATTTCATGCCTACCCTTGATCCAACTCAATCGAACATTCGTGCCATTTTCGCATGGCTTAAAGTTTACATGCCAAAGTTCAAACACAACGTAATAGCTTATACATGCCAAAATGTTCTTCTAAGCCAACTAAGAAGAAAGTACCAAAACTTGCTATCCGGTGTGATGACTTCGATGACGGCCCGATCACGCAAAAAGAGATGTGTCCAAGAAACCTAGAATAGGTGACAAGGAAACACCGAGTGAGTTTATAACTCAGTAAGTCATAAGCTATGCACTACCATCCATCAATAACATTATCACAAGAGAAAACAAAATGGAACGAGGCTAATTACTCCATCCATTCCGAACCATACCATAGTTCCTCCAACCTATCGATTCAATTTCATATCAATTCATGCATTCACATTCCATATACTCATCAATAGGACATTGAAGCATTTTCATAAATCAATTTATTTTCGTTACAATCAAACGACTAAACGGCCTTTCACCCATCCTACGATAAATTTTATGTACGTGACTTCAAGTATAGTTGTCACATAGGTTCAAACTTACCGAGCTCAACACCAAGTATAAGCATAGCACCTATTAGCCATGTACTCAAGACACTTACCCGATCCGCTGTCCGCGATCGACTCAATAGTGTCGCACACATAGTGTCCATAATGATTCACGAATGCATATTGAGTCTGCACACTCAGTGCTATATAATCAACTCGCACACTTAGTGCTACGTAATCAAATCACACACTTAGTGCTACATAGTCAAACTCGCACACTTAGTGCCGCATGGTCAATTCGCACACTTAGTGCATCATATTCATTTCGCACACTTAGTGCAACATAGTCAAATCGCACACTTAGTGCTGTACAATTTAATCCCGCGCACTTAGCGCCAATCTCATGGTCATAAATGGTTATACCCGCACGTTTAGTGCCGAGATCAACAACTCAGTACATCTTACCTCTTTTCTTTTCATTCAACAATTTCATCATCACATACGTACATGCATATATATATATGTATATTTATTCATTCCATTCAGCATCAATACATAAACATTATGACCATTTGAAATAATACCAACTACATGCTTAATGACTTACCTTGTGTTGGGTAAGACGGTTCCAACTCGACTGCTCAGTGATCTTTTCTTTGCCTTTATCGGATCTAGTTCCCTTTTGCTCTTGAGCTTAAGTTCAACAAAATTTAAAATAGTCATTAATCGACTATTCAAGTATTACTTTTAGAATAATATATATATTGATTTGACCTTCACACACATAGATTATAGTAAGCTTTATAATAGTCAATAAATAACTCATTGGCAAATTTTCATTAATGTTTACAACAAAATCACATATTCACTACAAGCTGTTTTCCCGAGCAGTAGTCGCTAAATTGTTTATAACTGGAGCTACAAAACTCCAAATCACTAGCCGTTAATTTTCCCTGAATATAGACTCGTATATCTTCCATCCATAAAATTTTCAGAATTTTTGGCTTGGCCAATCAATACCAGATTTTTCTTAAAGTTTCCCCTGTTTCACTGTTTGACTATTCTAACCACTCTTCACTACGAATCAAATTTCTCATTTTACAGAATTCAAAATGTGTTGTATTTGATCTCATTTGAAACTAGACTCATTAAGGAGTCTAAGCATATAAATTTTATCTTATAATCATTTTTGTACAATTTATAATGATTTCCTAAAAACAAAACAGGGAATCTAGTAGTCATTTTGACTCAGCCCCACAATACTTCAAATATCTTAAGATCGGTAACTCTTTTGTTTTTATAGTTTCTTTTGTAAGAAAATAGACTCTTCAAGCTTTAATGGCATAATTCACTCAGCTTCTAATTCAACTCCTACAAATTATGGCGATTTTCCAAAATCACCTTACTGCTGCTGTCCCCAAACAGATTATTACCAAATCAAATACTAACATTAGCATTTCACCTTAATAGCTAGCTTACCAAGCCTTAATTTAACATATTAATCTTTAACATATCTTTCACTTTTCATCAACAACTATCAAAAAGCTCAAGCACTCATCAATGGCAAAACACAAAATCATCATCAATCCACAAAATTGAACCATGAGTTTTTAGAACTCAAGTCAACTACTAAAACATGCATGCATCTCAAGAACAACATCAAACATACCTTAGTCTAGCAAACCACCATAGCCGATTTTCTCAAGCTCTTCCCCTTCCTTTCTTTCCTCTATTCGGCCAAAGGTGTTCAAGAATGAACACATTTTTTTTTGTTTTCTTTCCTCAACTCACGGCAACAAGGGGGGCTATGGATGAGACCATTTTTTTTCATCACCCTTCCTTTTCATTGTTTAATTACCATGCTCTTTATTTTATTTTTCTTAGCATACATCACTAGCATAACATGTTGGTGACATGTTTCCACCCATAGCATGGCCAGCCACTATGCTTTAATTTGGCTAATTTGACATATAAGGACAAACACTTTCCCACATATATTAATGGGCCACTTGAACACTTGCCTAGCATATTTCTAAATTGTCTCACATAAGTCCCTACTAATAAATTCCACATACACTGACCAAATTAAAGTATGGAACTATCACACAAGCATTTACGCACATCATAAACACAGAATATAATCTTTAATTATTTATAAGACTCGGTTTTGTGGTCCCGAAACCACTTCCCGACTAGGGTCAATTTTGGGCTGTCACAACTCTCCCCCACTTAAGAAATTTTCGTCCCCGAAAATCTTACCGGTAAATAGGTTTGGATATCGTTCTTTCATCGAGCTCTCGGTTTCCCAAGTATCTTCCTCGATCCCGTGTTTGAGCCATAACACCTTTACTAGCGGAACTCTTTTGTTTCGTAACTCCTTCACTTCACGAGCTAGGATACGCATCGGTTCTTCTTCATAACTCATATCGGCTTGAATTTCAACCTCTGATGGGCTAATTATGTGCGATGGATCAGATCTATAGCGTCGAAGCATCGAAACATGAAAGACGTCATGGATCTTTTCAAGCTCAGGGGGCAAAATCAATCTATACGCAACTGGCCCCACGTTCGGAGTTTTCGTAAGGCCCAATGAATCTCGGGCTCAACTTGCCCTTACGGCCAAACCTAAGTACCTTTTTCCAAGGCGAAACTTTAAGAAACACTTTATCTCCCACCTGATATTCAATGTCTTTTCGTTTCAAATCCGCATACGATTTCTGACGATCTGTGGCTGCTTTCAGACTTTCACGGATTACCTTTACTTTCTGTTCGGCATCTTTAATCAAATCAACTCCGAAAATTTTACTTTCACCGAGCTCGGTCCAAAACAATGGTGTACGGCATTTACGACCGTACAAAGCCTCGTAAGGTGCCATCTTAATACCTGATTGAAAACTATTGTTGTAAGCGAATTCAATCAAAGGTACATACCTTTCCCATGAACCACTAAACTCAAGGATGCAGCATCTCAGCATATCCTCGAGTATCTGAATTATCCGCTCGGATTGACCATCGGTTTGGGGATGAAAAGCGGTGCTAAAATGCAGCTTGATACCCAAAGCTTCTTGCAATTTCTTCCAAAATCGCGAGGTGAATCTCGGATCTCTATCCGACACGATAGAAATAGGTACTCCATGTAATCTCACAATCTGAGAAACATACAATTCGGCTAGTTTATCCAATGAAAAATCCGTACGCACGGGGATAAAGTGAGCCGACTTAGTCAGCCTATCAACAACAACCCAAATCGCATCCTTCTTACTTGCGGACAATGGCAATCCGGACACAAAGTCCATTGTGACTCGGTCCCATTTCCACTCGGGTATCATGATCGGCTGAAGTAACCCTGAAGGCACTTGATGTTCCTCTTTCACTTGTTGACATATTAAACATCTCGAAACAAAGTCGGAGATGTCTCGTTTCATACCATGCCACCAAAACCGACGTTTCAAGTCGTTGTACATTTTCGTGCTCCCCGGGTGAATTGACATTCGGCTACAATGGGCTTCATTCAGAATCATCGGAATGAGTTCCGAATTCCTTGGAACACACAAACGACTTCTAAACCTCAAACAACCATCATCATCAATCTGAAACTCTGATTCCTTGTTCAGAACACACTCAGCTCGTTTTGCAACCAATTCATCATCGACTTCCTGAGCTTCAAGAATTTGATGAGTCAATAATGGTTTGGCTTTTAATTCAGCTACTAACACATTGTCAGGTAGAACAGACAAGTGTACATTCATCGCTCGCAAAGCAAACAGTGATTTCCGGCTTAAGGCGTCCGCAACCACATTAGCCTTTCCCGGGTGGTAATCAATGACAAGCTCGTAATCTTTCAACAACTCAAGCCAACGTCTTTGTCGCAGATTCAAGTCTCGTTGAGTCATCAAATATTTGAGACTTTTGTGATCCGAAAACACATGGCACTTCTCACCAAACAAATAATGTCGCCATATTTTCAATGCAAACACAATGGCGGCTAGTTCGAGATCATGGGTCGGATAATTTCTCTCGTGTGGCTTCAATTGTCTTGACGCATAGGCCACAACTCGACCTTCTTGCATCAATACGCAACCCAACCCAAGTAGGGATGCGTCACTATAAATGACAAACTCTTTACCCGATTCGGGTTGCACCAAAATTGGAGCTTCAGTCAAATGAGTTTTCAGTTGATCGAAGCTTTTCTGACATTTCTCCGTCCATTCGAACTTAACATCCTTTTGAAGTAGCTTCGTCATTGGTGTGGCTATCATCGAGAAACCTTTGACAAATCGTCGGTAATAACCGGCGAGCCCTAGAAAGCTCCGGACTTCGGTAACATTTCTCGGAGGCTTCCAGTTAAGTATGGCTGAAATTTTGCTCGGGTCAACTCGAATACCCGATGCGGATACCACATGACCCAAGAAGCTAACCTCTCTTAACCAGAACTCACACTTACTGAACTTAGCATATAACTGCTTATCCCGCAAAATTTGCAACACTTGCCTCAGATGCTCAGCATGTTCGGTCTCATCTCTTGAATAGACCAAGATGTCATCAATAAACACAACTACGAGCCGATCCAAATACGGCCTGAAGATCCGATTCATCAAATCCATAAACATCGCAGGGGCATTAGTGAGCCCGAACGGCATCACTAAGAACTCGTAGTGACCGTACCTCGTTCTGAAAGCAGTTTTGGGTACGTCCGAATCTCGAATCTGCAACTGATAATAACCCGATCTCAAATCTATCTTTGAAAACACCGATGCTCCCTTTAATTGATCGAACAGATCATCAATACGCGGTAACGGATACTTATTCTTTATCGTCACTTTATTCAGTTGACGATAGTCAATGCACAACCTCATGGTTCCGTCCTTCTTTTCACGAACAATACTGGTGCACCCCAAGGTGAGAAACTCGGTCGAGCGAAACCTCTATCCGTCAATTCTTGCAACTGAGCTTTCAACTCTTTTAACTCGGTTAGTGCCATACGATACGGAGCGATCGAAATTGGCGTAGTTCCAGGTACAAGCTCAATACCAAACTCTACCTCCCGAACAGGTGGCAAACCCGGTAACTCTTCAGGAAAAACATCTGGGTATTCACAAACCACCGGCACCGATTCGGGTTTCTTTTCTAACTCCTTGTCATCAAGTACATACGCGAGGTATGCTTCGCACCCTTTCCTTACATATTTCTGGGCCAACATTGCTGATATTACAGCTGACAACCCCCTTAAGTCCGCAGACTCAACTCGGATTATTTCGTTATTTGCGCACCTCAAATCGATAGTCTTGCTTTTGCAATTCACAACTGCATCATGCGCGGTTAACCAATCCAAACCAAGAATAACATCAAACTCGTCGAACGGCAAAAGCATCAAATCGGCCGGAAAACAGGATTCTCGGATTATTAGAGGGCATCTCTTACACACTTTATCAACAAGTACGCATTGACCCAAAGGGTTTGATACTCGAATTACGAGCTCAGTAGACTCAACAGGTAGAGTCTTACTGGTTGCTAAGGTTTCGCATACATATGAATGAGTAGAACCAGGGTCAATCAATGCAATCACATTAGTATCAAAGAGAGTGAAGGTACCAGTGATGACGTCGGGGGAGGATGCCTCCTCTCGTGCGCGAATGGCATATGCTCTAGCAGGAGTACGGTTCTCGGCTCGATCGGCCGTATCAGAGGCCCCCCTCTGACTACCACCCCTGCCTCCTAAAATTCTCGGTGGTCTACCTCTAGATGTCACTCCACTAGGTCTTGCACCTTGAATCTATTCTTCTCATCCAGCTCCGTGCAATCTCTAATGAAGTGGTCCTTCGAACCGCATCCGTAACAGGCCCTGCTAGTAGACTTGCCCCAACATTCACCTAGGTGTCGTCTTCCACATTGGGGACATTCAGGTTTCTCGTGACGATTATTGCCCACACTAGCTACCGAAGTAGCTCGGGAGCCCATCGATGGTCTTGCCCTGATGGAAATTCCCGCAGTCGCCCTCGACTTATTAATGTCCTCGCTGAACTTCTTTACAGCTGAGAACGGAGCTTTACCCGTCGATCTTTACGATAATCTCTAGCTTCAAATTCAGCCTTCCTCTTCTCCTTTCCAAGTTCTTCCGCCTTGCAGGCTCGTTCGACTAGTGTTACAAATTCTTTTATTTCCAAAATACCCATTAGTAGCTTTAAATCTTCATTCAATCCTTCCTCGAATCTTTTGCACATAGCAACCTCATCAGCTACACACTCCCGGGCATACCTACTGAGTCTTACGAATTCATGTTCGTATTCAGATACAGTCATACGGCCTTGCTTGAGTTCCAAGAACTCCTTACGCTTTTGATCAATGAACCGTTGGCTAATAAATTTCTTTCGGAATTCTGTTTGAAAGAAGTCCCAAGTTACTCGCTCGTTCGGGACTATGGAAATCAAGGTCCTCCACCAATAGTAGGATGAGTCTCGCAACAAAGATACAGCACATTTTAGACATTCGTCAGGTGTGCATGACAATTCATCGAACACCCGAATGGTGTTATCAAGCCAGAACTCGGCCCTTTCGGCATCATCAGTTACTATGGCCTTGAACTCCTCGGCCCCACGCTTCCTAATCAAGTCTACAGGTGGCTTACTCAGTCTCACAGGATCAGCGACTGATGGCATTACAGGCTCTTGGGGTGGATTATTCAAATTTGGGAATTGTTGGACAGCCGGGTTGGTTCAGGCATATTGCGCGACCCACTCATTCATCATGGTAAAGAAGGCTTGTTTAGCCCCCTCACCTTGATTATTCGCAGATGACTGAGGTTCAACAGGCGGCGTCCCTTGTGCAGGAGCAGCCGCTACGCTCTCAAGATCATCCGCTAGGGTTCTTTCTACACCGGGATCCATTTACTAATCAAAACAAAAACATTTCAACCGTCAGAAGTCATCACCCTTTTAAACATTAACATTAAGGCATGTATAGCTAGACTCATACGTGCTATGGTAGTCCTAGAACCGACTAAACCATAGCTCTGATACCAATCAAATGTAACACCCCGAACCCGAAACCGACACCGGAGTCGAACACGAGGTGTTAACTGACTTTAACCCCTTATAAAATTTATTTTCCAGACACTGCCCAATCTGTGTACTAGTCGTTTTAAAAATCATATCTTGAGTTTCGTAACTCGAAAATCAGTTTCGTAATTTTTCCCAGAAACTAGACTCATGTTCCCATCTATGTATTTTTTTCTAGAATTTTGGTCAGGCCAATTAGTACAGTTTATTAGTCAAAGTCTCACATGTTGCAGGGGTCGACTACACTGACCTTTGCTCATTACGACTTGGATATCTCACTGCACGGGGCTTCAATACTGATGCCGTTTGTTTCTATGAAAACTAGACTCAGAGAGGAATCTATACATATATGGTACGACCCCTAATTATCTCTGGTTAATTTATAATGAATTTCCAAAGTCGGAGCAGGGAATCCAGAAACCGTTCTGGCCCTGTCCCACAAAAATCTGATTATCTCTTAATATACTGCCCATATGATCTTTTCGTTACTTCCTCATGAAAACAGACTCATCGAGCTTCGATTACATAATTTATTCATCAATTAATTCTACTCCTACTATTTTTAGTGATTTTTCAATCTCATGACACTGCTGCTGCCAGCATCTGTTACGAAAGTAACTAGGTCCATTTCATGCCTACCCTTGATCCAACTCAATCGAACATTCATGCCATTTTCGCATGGCTTAAAGTTTACATGCCAAAGTTCAAACACAACGTAATAGCTTATACATGCCAAAATGTTCTTCTAAGCCAACTAAGAAGAAAGTACCAAAACTTGCTATCCGGTGTGATGACTTCGATGACGGCCCGATCACGCAAAAAGAGATGTGTCCAAGAAACCTAGAATAGGTGACAAGGAAACACCGAGTGAGTTTATAACTCAGTAAGTCATAAGCTATGCACTACCATCCATCAATAACATTATCACAAGAGAAAACAAAATGGAACGAGGCTAATTACTCCATCCATTCCGAACCATACCATAGTTCCTCCAACCTATCGATTCAATTTCATATCAATTCATGCATTCACATTCCATATACTCATCAATAGGACATTGAAGCATTTTCATAAATCAATTTATTTTCGTTACAATCAAACGACTAAACGGCCTTTCACCCATCCTACGATAAATTTTATGTACGTGACTTCAAGTATAGTTGTCACATAGGTTCAAACTTACCGAGCTCAACACCAAGTATAAGCATAGCACCTATTAGCCATGTACTCAAGACACTTACCCGATCCGCTGTCCGCGATCGACTCAATAGTGTCGCACACATAGTGTCCATAATGATTCACGAATGCATATTGAGTCTGCACACTCAGTGCTATATAATCAACTCGCACACTTAGTGCTACGTAATCAAATCGCACACTTAGTGCTACATAGTCAAACTCGCACACTTAGTGCCGCATGGTCAATTCGCACACTTAGTGCATCATATTCATTTCGCACACTTAGTGCAACATAGTCAAATCGCACACTTAGTGCTGTACAATTTAATCCCGCGCACTTAGCGACAATCTCATGGTCATAAATGGTTATACCCGCACGTTTAGTGCCGAGATCAACAACTCAGTACATCTTACCTCTTTTCTTTTCATTCAACAATTTCATCATCACATACGTACATGCATATATATATATATGTATATTTATTCATTCCATTCAGCATCAATACATAAACATTATGACCATTTGAAATAATACCAACTACATGCTTAATGACTTACCTTGTGTTGGGTAAGACGGTTCCAACTCGACTGCTCAGTGATCTTTTCTTTGCCTTTATCGGATCTAGTTCCCTTTTGCTCTTGAGCTTAAGTTCAACAAAATTTAAAATAGTCATTAATCGACTATTCAAGTATTACTTTCAGAATAATATATATATTGATTTGACCTTCACACACATAGATTATAGTAAGCTTTATAATAGTCAATAAATAACTCATTGGCAAATTTTCATTAATGTTTACAACAAAATCACATATTCACTACGAGCTGTTTTCCCGAGCAGTAGTCGCTAAATTGTTTATAACTGGAGCTACAAAACTCCAAATCACTAGCCGTTAATTTTCCCTGAATATAGACTCGTATATCTTCCATCCATAAAATTTTCAGAATTTTTGGCTTGGCCAATAAATACCAGATTTTTCTTAAAGTTTCCCCTGTTTCACTGTTTGACTATTCTGACCACTCTTCACTACGAATCAAATTTCTCATTTTACAGAATTCAAAATGTGTTGTATTTGATCTCATTTGAAACTAGACTCATTAAGGAGTCTAAGCATATAAATTTTATCTTATAATCATTTTTGTACAATTTATAATGATTTCCTAAAAACAGAACAGGGAATCTAGTAGTCATTTTGACTCAGCCCCACAATACTTCAAATATCTCAAGATCGGTAACTCTTTTGTTTTTATAGTTTCTTTTGTAAGAAAATAGACTCTTCAAGCTTTAATGGAATAATTCACTCAGCTTCTAATTCAACTCCTACAAATTATGGCGATTTTCCAAAATCACCTTACTGCTGCTGTCCCCAAACAGATTATTACCAAATCAAATACTAACATTAGCATTTCACCTTAATAGCTAGCTTACCAAGCCTTAATTTAACATATTAATCTTTAACATATCTTTCACTTTTCATCAACAACTATCAAAAAGCTCAAGCACTCATCAATGGCAAAATACAAAATCATCATCAATCCACAAAATTGAACCATGGGTTTTTAGAACTCAAGTCAACTACTAAAACATGCATGCATCTCAAGAACAACATCAAACATACCTTAGTCTAGCAAACCACCATAGCCGATTTTCTCAAGCTCTTCCCCTTCCTTTCTTTCCTCTATTCGGCCAAAGGTGTTCAAGAATGAACACATTTTTTTTTGTTTTCTTTCCTCAACTCACGGCAACAAGGGGGGGTATGGATGAGACCATTTTTTTTTTCATCACCCTTCCTTTTCATTGTTTAATTACCATGCTCTTTATTTTATTTTTCTTAGCATACATCACTAGCATAACATGTTGGTGACATGTTTCCACCCATAGCATGGCCAGCCACTATGCTTTAATTTGGCTAATTTGACATGCAAGGACAAACACTTTCCCACATATATTAATGGGCCACTTGAACACTTGCCTAGCATATTTCTAAATTGTCTCACATAAGTCCCTACTAATAAATTCCACATACACTGACCAAATTAAAGTATGGAACTATCACACAAGCATTTACGCACATCATAAACACAGAATATAATCTTTAATTATTTATAAGACTCGGTTTTGTGGTCCCGAAACCACTTCCCGACTAGGGTCAATTTTGGGCTGCCACACCACCGTAGTGTCGAAGACTATTACAAGGAGATGGAGGTAGCCATGATTCGCACTGATGTGGAGAAAAACTGCAAGGCTACCATGGCGCAATTTCTTGTTGGTCTCAACCGAGGCATTGCCAACATTGTGGAACTATAGCATTATGTCGAAGTCATCAACATGGTCCACATGGAAATTAAGGTGGAGAAACAATTAAAAAGAAAATGTGTTCCCCGAGCCTTTCCAAACACTTTTACAACAACAAAATTGGGACAAGGTGCTAGCAAAAGAGAAGCCTCAAGTCGAGCCAAAGGGGCAAGTGGAGGCACGAAGCCTAATAAGCCTAGTGGTGAAATGAGTAAAAAAAAGATGGAAGCTGCTCCGAGTCGATCTCGAGATATCAAATGCTTTAGATGTCTTGGACAGGGACACATAGCAAGTCAATGCCCTAACCGAAGTGTTATATTCATTCAGGAAGACGAAAAAATTAAATTCGAGGGTGAACTAGAGGAGAAGCCCAACGAACCATCTGATAAGGAAGAGGACCTAGAATATGTTGTTGATGGAGAGGTGCTAGTAATCAAGCGAAGCCTCAACCATCAAAGTGTGGAGAATGAGCAGCAAGAGAATATCGTTCATACTTGCTGCCATGTACAAGGAAAAGTCTGTAATGTCATCATTGACAGAGGGAGTTGCACCAACATGGCCAGTACAATGATGGTGGGAAAACTTGGTTTAACCAGTACCAAGCATCCGCACCCCTATAAGTTGCAATGGCTTAACGACGGCAGTGAATTCAAGGTGACTAAACAAGTGCTTGTTACCTTCTCAACTAGTAAGTATCAAGACGAAGTCTTATGCGATGTGGCGCCTATGCTTGCTGAACATCTACTGCTTGGACGACCATGGCAATTTGACTGAAGAGTTATTCACGACGACTATACCCATCGTTACACTTTCAAGCATTTTGGAAAAACGATGACTTTAGCCCTTTAACTCTGAAACAAGTCTACGAGGATCAACTCAAGTTGAAGGTTTTTGTTGAGAGTTCGAGAGAAAATGAACAAGAAAAGAAAAATGAAAAAGAAAAAGAAAAGAGTTCAAAAAAAGCGGAAAGAAAGAGTTGAAAACAAGTGAGGAAAAAGAAAACGAGTTACAAAAAGAAAAAGAGAGAAAAATAGATAGTGAAAATGAGAAGAGAAATTTCTTTGTAAAAGAAAAGGAAATTTGAAAATCTTTTTTATTAAAACAACCCTTGTTTGTACTTATGTACAAAGAGAGCTTGATAGGAACTAATGAAATTCATGAAAATATACATTCTTCTATTTTGTCTTTGTTACAGAAATTTAGTAATGTTTTTCTGGAAGAAATCCCAGACGGTTTGCCACCAATGCGAGGGGTTGAACATTAAATTGACTTCATGCCGGGAGCAGTTATTCCGAGTAGACCTGCGTGCTGAAGTAATTCCGAGGAGACTAAAGAACTTTAAAGGTAAGTTAATAAGCTATTAGAAATAGGCTATGTGCGTGAAAGCCTGAGTCCCTGTACCGTTCCTGTTCTTTTGGCTCCCAAGAAGGACGGATCTTGGCGTATGTGCGTAGATTGTCGAGCCATTAACAAAATTACTAACAAGTATCGACATCCTATTCCATGCTTAGACGACATGTTAGATGAGCTTAATGGAGCTTAGCTACTTTCTAAGATTGATATTAAAAGTGGCTACCATCAGATTCGAATGCGCGAGGGAGACAAATAGAAGATCGTATTTAAGACTAAGCAAGGGTTGTACGAATGGCTAGTTATGCCATTTGGCCTAACTAACGTCCTAAGTACTTTTATGAGGCTTATAAACCATATCCTTCGTTCGTTTATTGGTAGATTCTACGTAGTTTACTTTGACGATATTTTAGTTTATAGCAAATCTTTGGAAGAACATGTGAAACACTTAAAAGCTGTTTTGGAAGTTTTGTGAAAAGAAACTTTATTTGTAAATCTTAAGAAATGTTCGTTTTGTACTGATAAGGTTGTTTTCTTAGGTTTTGTAGTCAGTTTTGAAGGTCTTTAGGTCGATCAAGACAAGGTGAAAATAATTCGTGATTGGCCCTGACCGATGAGTATTTCTCAAGTGAGGAGCTTTCATGGTCTAGCCAGCTTCTATAGGAGGTTCGTGCCCAGCTTTAACATATTGGCTGCTCCTTTGACTGGGGTAATTCGTAAGAATTCTATCTTTTATTGGGGTGATGAGCAAGAAAGTGCTTTTAAGAAAATCAAGGATTGTCCAACCCATGCTCTTTTGTTATCTTTGCCTAACTTTGACAAAACTTTCGAGTTAGAGTGTGATGCCTCAAGGATAGGGATCAGAGCGGTGCAAACACAAGACGAACATCATATTGCCTACTTTAGCGAAAAGCTCAATGGCGTTGCTCTTAATTATCCAACATATAGCAATGAGTTGTATGCTCTAATTTGGACCTTAGAGACTTGGTAGCACTATTTGTGGCCCAAAGAATTCATGATTCATACTGACCATGAAATATTGAAGCATCTTAAGGGACAACACAAGTTGAATAAAAGACATGCTAAGTGGGTCGAGTACCTTAAACCCTTCCCGTACATCATCAAATATAAGATAGGTAAAGATAAAATAGTTGCTGATGCATTGTCGAGAAGGTACACTCTACTTAATAGTTTGGATTCTAAATTGCTTGGATTTGCATATCTTATGGAATTATATGAAAATGATGCTGACTTTGGTGACGTGTTTAGAGCTTGCGAGAAAGGAGCCTTTGAAAAATTCTATAGGCATGAAGGCTACTTGTTTCGAGAAGGAAAACTATGCATTCCTCAAGGTTTTGTCTGAGATATCCTAGTAAATAAGGCGCATAGTGGCAGATTAATGGGTCATTTTGGGGTGACCAAAACCTTGGCCACACTACAAGAACACTTCTTTTGGCCGAAGATGAAGCGAGACGTGGAACGGCTATGCGAGCGATGCATTGCCTGTAGGAAGGCTAAGTCCCGCATTAAGCCGCACAGTTTGCATAAACCCTTACCTATTCCTGAAAGTCCTTGGTATAAACCCTTACCTATTCCTGAAACTCCTTGGACTAACATTTCTATGGATTTTGTGTTAGGACTTCTTAGGAGTAGGAACAAAAGAGATTCTATATTTTTTGTAGTTGATCAATTTTCTAAGATGGCTCACTTCATTGCTTGCCATAAAACTGATGATGCTATGAATGCAACTAACTTATTCTTCAAAGAAGTAGTTCAATTGATTGGCATGCCAAGAACCATTGTGTCTGATAGTGACACAAGATGTCTTAGGCACTTTTGGAGGACTTTGGAGGAAGGCTTGGCACCAAGTTGCTATTTTCCACAACCTGCCACCACCAAACAAATGGCCAAACTAAAGTAGTCCATTGAATCCTATCCAGACTACTACGAGCCATCATTCGGAAGAATTTGAAGTGATGGGAAGAGTGTCTACCTCACACCGAGTTTGCTTAAAATCGATCAATCCACTCAGCAACAAAACACTCTCCTTTTGAAATTGTATACAATTTTAATCCATTAACTCCTCTTGATTTAATTCCTTTGTCTTCTAACCAACTTGTGAATGTAGATGGAAAGTAGAAAGCTGAATACGTGAAACAATTACATCAGAAGGTGAGGGAAAACATTGAAAAGCGAACCGAGAAGTATGCGCAAAGAGCCAACAAGGGGAGAAAGCGAGTGATTTTTGAGCCTGAAGATTGGGTCTGGATTCACATGCGCAAAGAGAGGTTTCCCGTACAAAGAAGATCCAAGTTACTTCCTAGAGGAGATGGCCCGTTTCAAGTCTTGGAACGAATCAATGAAAACTCTTATAATTTGGACCTATTAGGTGAGTACCATATTAGTGCAAGTTTTATTGTATCTAACTTGTTTCCTTTTGATGTAGGCGATGATTTGAGGACAAATCGCCTTGAAGAGGGGGGATGATATGAACTAGCCCAAGGAATTAACTGAATCCATTCAAGATCCAATTGAGCTACGAAGTGGATCGATCACTTGAGCACGAGCCAAGCATTTCAAAAAGGCAATTTTAGCTGTGGTTGAACGAGTTTGGGAAGAAGCTAGAACGGGACTCGTCAATCTTGTGTTGGATGGCTCAACAAGTGGCATTTACAATTTATTTCAGGCCGAATTCGACTTATCTAGCTAACTCAGCTGTTAAGACTTAGACGTTTGAGTTATTTCGATTATATTAAGTATGTTAATTTCCTTCAGCTTTATTACATGTCTATTTGTTTTGCCTATTAATTGAGTCCTAGATTGTACATCATTAATATTGTCATATCATTTTACTTTGACTTATGTTTATTAAGTGTGTCCTAATTCGGACAACATCACTGCATGTTTTAAGTCAGACTTCTTAATGGTGTCTTAGTCTATTACATATTTAATATGTGTTTAGTTTGTCTTATTGATGCTTTTAACCAATTGTTTATTTTGTCTTAACAGGTTGTTTAATATGCAGCTGGAAATTGATGCATTTTCCAGATCCATTGAAGCTATTTAATGAGAAACATTGTACCCGATTGATTCATGCATTATAAGACTGATGAATACATTCTCCTAAGTATCCATTCATGAAAGGTTGCACAACCGTTGAACTTGTTCTTGAGCTGATCAGCCAACCTTTCAAAACCTGGTGTTCACACCCAACACCTTATCAAATCCAAGTATTCGCACATGACTGTTCGGCACCACAAAGAACATTCATTTCCTGTTCATGCATTCGACACATTAAGAAAGCATTCATTCCAGCTATTAAACACCTTTGACCGAACAAGGTAAATGCTCCTTTAGCTTAGCTTTAAGTCTTTAGCAAGGGCTATTCGGAAACACCAACTGACATATCATCCAAGTCTATTCGGGCACTTCAATGGACAAGCTGATCATTAAGCCATTCAATGAAATTGTTCAGCTGAAATTAAGTCAACTTTAGTTTTATGAATTTGTAATCATTTTGTGGCTATTCGGCTGGATCTCTAGCAGCCTATAAATAGCTCATTTGTAGCTTGTGTTAAAGACTTTTTGATCTTTTATGAAATATAACATATTTGTGAGCTGTTCAACTCTCACTGTTCTTAGTGATTCAAACTGACTTATCTAGCTCGCTAGTTGCTTCAATCTTGTTTCTTTTTCCAAACTTATCACTCTTTGAGTGTGGCGTTCACCCAACTATACCGATTGGTTCCTATCTTTCTAGATAGAGGGTCACGGTCCTTTCCAGCTATTGACACTTCCCCTTGATAACATTATAAGATTCCGGTGTCTATTTGCTAATAGAGGCTCTTTCTTACTGTTAAGTTCGTTTTACCATCATTCTATCTTTGATTAACGTTCTTAGTTTTGAGCTATCTTATGTAAAACAACCTTTTGATAAATTAAAAATGTGATTACTGAATTTAACGATCAGACAACTTACGACTCGATTTCGACAACGAATACGTGTTCGTATCATGTGGTATCAGATCTAGTTAAATTAAGTACGTATTTTTCATTTTATACTCCTATATTGAAGAAAAAGCATAAAAAATTCGATTAAAAAAACAAATTTCATGTATAAAAAAAGTGTTGTGCATACGTAATTGCAAATTACAAAAGTGGGAGCTCGGTTTGTATATTTCAACAAAAGAAAAGCTAGCCTGAAAAGTTTGTTTCCTGATTTACTTAGTTGTCCTTAAAAACTGATTTCGGCCACAGTCCTTGAAATCATTTTGTTTCAAGCCTACCTTTTCACCTAACATCATACCTTTTGTTTTTATCCCTTTGAAGCTGACCTACAAGCTTGCTAATAAGACTAAGGCAATCTCTAAGAACTATGAGAAGCGAACGTGGGAGGAAAAAGGCAAAGAGCGGAGAATCAATCGAAGAGGTAAAAGCAAAATTCGAGCGAAAACACTAGTGGAGTGTTCATTTTGTATTTCTTTGTGAGAGATTAAGTGATGTTTTGAAGTAAGGTCTCAATCAAAATGTTAAGAAGTCTTGAATGTAATGGTACGGGTGGAGGCGCATCCAACACTGCCGAAGGTGGTGGCATGCGTCTTATAAGGAATGCAACCGGAGGAGGAGTGCCCGGTTTGTAATTCCAAGCCATGTTTAGAGAAATAACTCGTTCGCTATAACCACAATTGGAATCAATCCAAGAGCACTTGGATCAAATTGAAGTGAGGGCTCCATGAGAAAACACCCCTTCAAATCCATAGAGAGAAAGAGGCTAACCTTGGCAACATTACAATGATCTCTATGAGCCCAACGATGTGGAGAGCGACCAAGCCTCTAACCGAAGTGAAAGGCGAAGAGGTCAAAGAAACTGAGGGCCAAGGGAATGAGAATGTGTAGATTATGATTTGAAGAATTTAAAAATGGCCATTCCACCTTTGCAAGGGAGATCCGATCCTAAAGCTTACTTGGAGTGGGAGAAAAAGATCAAGTTAGTGTTTGAGTGCCATAACTACTTCGAAAGCAGGAAGGTCAAATTCGCTGCAATCGAATCCTTCGACTATGCCATCATTTGGTGGGATCAGCTTACTATGAGTCGACGATGAAATAACGAACAACCGATGTCCACTTGGGTGGAAATGAAGGCCATAATGTGAAAACGCTTCATTCCGGCCTATTACCATCAAGAACTTTATCAAAAGGTGCAAAGTCACACCTAAGGCCACCGTAGTGTCGAAGACTACTACAAGGAGATGGAGGTAGCTGGAGTGACAAAAAATGTGCAACTGTACACAATCACAACAAGTAATAAGATGACAAATAAATGTCAAGTTATCGTACCCACAGGGACTGTAAAAAGGAATATTGATGAAATTAATGTTAAAACACTTTGGTGATGGAAAATATTTTGGTTTAAAGATGATTAAAAACAAAGGGTTAAAAACTCAGTAAAAAAATTTAAAAATAAAAAGGTTCTAATGCACGATTTCAAAAAAGGTTTAATTAAGATGATATAATTGTGTTGGATTAATTACATTCCTTTAACTTTGAATTATTAAACTTATGTTTATACTGCTATGAACAAATTCACGGCAACTCGGTAATTTGCTAACTACTGCTCATACATACTTATTAAATCAATCAATCTCTTGAACATTTTCCAATGTCAATCCAAGCGATTAATCAATCTTCACAAGCTTATAAAATATCAAGTGAGGTAACAGAGTATTTCTACCTTGAAATAGTTTAATCACAATAATCTTTCAAGTTATGCAAGGCATATGTATCGCCAAATACAATGCTAAATTAACTTCAGTTACCATAGAAGAATAAAGATGTACAGATTAAGTATTGTGTCAATTAATTACAATTTTAATACAATTTAATAATTAATTCATTTTTTACCTAACAATTAATATTGCAAGAATAACTTAGGCATGATTTTACTTAATCAAGCATCTAACCGAGGCTTATAGCAGCACAAACACAATTTTAATAATTCAGGCATAGAAAATATAATCAACCCAACATGGATTAAATTCAAGGTGGATTGATTAAAATAACCATTTCAATAGGATAAATATTCATTAACATGTTTGTCAAAACAACAACGAAATTTAAAGAGATAGGGAACAAGAAGCAAATCCGGTGTTTCTCCGTGGCTTGACTGATTTCTCCGTTCTTCGTTCTCCGTTGTCCTTGGCTATCAAGGTGGCTTATGAACACTTTAATTGCCACTCAAAAATGGCTGATGAGGACCTCTTTCCCAAGAGAAGAAATCGACACTTGAACAAAAGGGAAAATGGGAAGGAAAAGTTGAGAGAAAGTGAGAGAGGAGAAGAGAGAATGAGAGTGTGAGGGATGAGTTGAATGATCAGCAAGGGGTGGATTTTATAGCTGATTGTGGCTGCTAAAAGTAGCAAATTCCATCAGCCAAAGAGATCCCCCTTGGCTGGCCACACACATGGCGAAGTTGAGAGATTCAACTTTGCTAAAAATAGCCTGGGGCAAATCCATAAAGCCATAATTTTTGGAGGGGTTTGAATGCAAGGTTGAAAGTTATTTAATGGCTTCTTTGCAAGCTTACTTAGTCAGATAAAATGCTGATTTGGGTTAGCATATGGACGGTTCTGGGCAGCCCAATTGGTGGCTGGTTTGGTTCACTAGATTCGTTTCAACCAATACGGTTTAACTAGACCCCTTTTTTCCATAATTAATTAACAATAATTTATTTAGCCCAAATTAAATTGGGAATAAATTAAAATTAATTAACACACATTTTTGGACCATCTCACACTGGAAATAAATTTGCCTCGATGCTTCAAATTGCTTCTCAGTTTTATTCTTTGAGCATTGTCTACCGAGCCAATTTTTACCCTTTGTGCGAATCTGTCAAAAATAGTCAAAATTAATCAAATTTAACTATAAAATTAATTAAAATTCATCATGTTCATATTTTTAACATTATTTAATTATTTTTCGACAAAAAATTAACTGAAATAGCATGATTTTAAGTTAAAAAGGGCATGTAAAACACATAAATTTTTGAGTTTCCACACCCCCAAACTTAATTCATTGCTCGTCTCGAGTATTTCACAAATTTGAAAAGAATTTTCTCGGAAACACTTTTTGAAAATTTTTTTTAGAACAACGTTCTTCCCAAAATAATGAAATCAATATACTTATGCTCAAAAACAAAAAATTTGATAATTATGCTACTCAAGTATATATATCGTTCAAATTAATCTCAACAATTACTACAATAGCAAAATTAGACCAAATGTTTCTTAATAAAGACATGTTAATCCCTACCAATTTGATTTTAATCCGTTATTCAAAATTAAACTGCAATCATTAAGCTTAACTGATGTCTTCATAGGTTGAACAAAGCAATTTCTCTCCACTAATGTAGGTAACATTGGAACTTTGAATCAATAGGTGTTTAACAACATGGCTGGGCTTAGGGGTAGGTAAAAAATAGATAATTTTAGGTTAAAAAACCCTAGACTCAGCTTGTATCAGACTTGTCAAAATAATTACCTTCAATACATCAACTTTTCTTTCCTGTTCACATGCTCTTTAGTGCAATTTACTTCAAGTACATATGCTCTTTTTCTTTTTTTTTTCTCGAGAATTTTACTGCATGTACTACAATTTTTAGAGCATTATGTACTACAATTTTTAGAGCATTTCATACTTCTTTGCAACTCCCCCAAACTTATTTTCAAAGAATACTCTGAATAGTACCGAGTCTAGTGTTTGAGACATTTTTAAGATAATTAAGAAAAGTGCTGGCTAACTTTGTAAGGGTTCAAATAAAATTAGGCCATAAAGTCTCAAAGTTGGGTTTCAAAGGATAAAAATTTCATCATGGTTGGCTTGAAAGGCTCAAACGGTCCAAACAACAGTTGCCTAAATCATTTTCAACGTTCCATGCTTCCTAGGATTTCGCCTCAAGAAACTACTAAGTCGATTCTAAAGACTTAAACTTTCATGTATGCCTAACTTTCCTAAAGAACTAAAATTTTGTGGTATGATTTGCATGCTTTATTAGAAATACATTTCATGTCATTATTAAGCTAACATAACAATTTATTGAAATAATCAAACTTTATTCATACTTAAATTTAGCATACTTAACAAAACTCAAATTTATTGAACAAAAATATATCATATTCATAATTAAAAGAAAATTTTTATTCTAAGTGGAAATAATTTCAATTTTTGGTCCCCCCAACTTAAAATGAACAATGTCCTCATTGTTTAAAGTGAATAGATACTATACACTAGGTAGGATTCCAGAAAAGAAGAGGTGAGTCAATTTGACTACTTAAGTACCAGGCTCTTCCTAGATCCAATCCTAGACATGTATATACCTATTGCCACACTTTAGACTTTACTACTTGTCCATTTTTACTTTTGATTCCCATCTTATATTTTATTGTGTAGAAATAAAAAAATTCCTAATTAATCCTAATTCTAAGCTAAGTTGATAAAAATTAATATATAAATTATAAATAATATAATTATATATTAAAGTTTATCAAATTATTAATAATATTAAAGATATTTATTCTAGATGCTTTTTGAAAATATTCACAAAGAAAGGCACCTAGTTTTTTTATTATTTACGAAAAGAGCAACTATATTTTAAAAATAATTCAATTAAGTCCCTAGATTTAATGAAAATTTAAAATTGAGTTCAAATTAAAACTTGGATCAAAATTGACCCTTTTATTTGAAACTAAAAATTTATTTTTCCATTTAGGGGATAATTTCTTGGAAAATTATGTCAAAATAAATTCCCAGGAAAGATTGGTGGGGTCACAAACGGTCCAGCTTAAGTTCCAATCTCCTAGACAGAATTTATTTAAACATACTTTACTCAAAAATATACCCTAAATCATTTATTCAAAAAGAAAAATGAAAAATTAAGTATCCGATAAAATGAACGAGGTTTTGTCCCGTTCAATTTTATCTCCCCAATAATGTTTCAGGCGCTGAGTATTAACTCAGAAATTACCTCCCTTACCTTGGAGTTCAACAACTTCGTATGGATAGACTTGGTGAATCGTAAATGGACCGGACCAACGTGATTTTAACTTACTTGGAAAGAACTTCAATCTGGAATTGAACAACAAGACTTGCTGACCTGCTTCAAATTCTCGAACTCAAATGTGGTTGTCATGCCATTTCTTGAGTCTTTCTTTAAGTAATTTGGCATTTTCATATGAGAACATTTGGAACTATTATAACTCATTGAGTTGGAACATCTGTTCCTCTTTCGCGAGCTTAGGATCCAAATTAAGCTGTTGAAGAGCCCAGTAGGCATTGTGCTCTAACTCCAATGGTACATGGCAGGCTTTCCCAAAGACCAACCTATAGGGTGACATCCCTAACGGTGTCTTGTATGCTATTCTGTAAGCCCATAAAACATCATCTAATCTTGTGGACCAATCTCGTCGGTTAGGGCAGACTACCTTCTCAAGTATGCCTTTGATCTCATTCTTTGCCAGTTTAGCTTGCCCATTTATCTGCGAATGGTAAGCAGTTGTAACCTTGTGTTTCACTCCGTGCTTGTCTAATAACCATTTTAACCACTTGTTCACAAAGTGGGATCCTTCATCACTGATGATAGCTTTTGGGGTTCCAAACCTTGTGAACACATGCTTCTGCAGAAACTTCATCACAACCTTAACATCATTTGTCGGATATGCCTCAGCCTCGACCCACTTAGACACATAGTCTATTGCTACTAGTATGTACTTGTGACCGCAAGACAGAGGAAAAGGACCAAGAAAGTCAATACCCCATACATTGAACAACTCTACCTCAATGATGTTTGTTCGAGGCATCTCATTTCTGTTGATGACATTTCCAACCCTTTGACATCGGTCACAACTCTTCACGTAAGCATATGCATCCTTGAATTGTTGGCCAAAATAATCTGGATTGCAATACTTTGGTCGCTGTACGTGTACCTCTATAGTGTCCCCCACTTGGAGCTGAGTGACAATGGTATAAAATCTTTGGTATTTCATCTTCTGCCACGCATCTCCTGATCATTTGATCTGCACACTTTTTAAACACATATGGCTCTTCCCAGAAATAGTACTTCACATCGTGAAGAAACTTTTTCCTTTGTTGATACATCTTATCAATTGACAGCAAACCACAAGCTAAATAGTTAGCAATATCAGCGAACCAAGGGGTATTATGGACATGATTTACCTTCAGGATATGTTCGTCTGGAAACGTCTCCTGAATTGGTATAAGAGGATAATTCCCTTCTTGTGGCTCCAATATGGACAAGTGATCTGCTACTTGATTTTTGACTCCATTTCGATCTTGAATTTCTAGATTGACCTCTTGAAGTAGAAGTATCCATCAGATCAGCCTCGGCTTAGCATCTTTCTTCGTAAGTAAATACTTAATTACTATGTGGTCCGTATAGACAGTCACTTTGGTACCTACCAGATAAGATCGAAACTTGTCGAAAGCAAACACAATAGCAAGTTACTCTTTTTCTGTTACCATATAATTCAGTTGAGCTCCTATTAGGGTTCGACTTGCGTAATAGATGGGATGAAAAACTTTGTTCCTTCGCTGTCCCAAGACAGCTCTAATTACGAAGTCACTTGCGCCACACATCAATTCGAATGGTAAATCCCAGTCTGGTATGACGATTATGGGTGCCGTGACTAATCGACTCTTCAAATCGTTGAAGGCTTTTAAGCATTCCTCATCAAACTTGAATATAGAGTCCTTCTCCAATAATTTGCATAAGGGTTTAGCAACTTTGGAGAAGTCCTTGATAAATCTTCGATAAAAACTAGCGTGGCCCAAAAAGCTCCTAACACCTTTTACAGATGTTGGGGGTGGGAGTCTCTTAATAACGTCTACCTTTGCTTTTTCTACCTTGATACCATGTCTCGTTATCCGATGCCCTAGAACAACTCTTTCTCGTACCATAAAATGACACTTTCCCAGTTGAGTATGAGATTTGTTTCTTCGTATCGCCTTGGTAAGTTAGTTAGATTGGCTAAGCAATCATCGTAACTATCTCCGAATACTGAAAAATCATCCATAAAAACTTCCAAATATTTCTCAACCATGTTAGTAAAAATAGACATCATACATCTTTGAAATGTAGTAGGTGCATTACATAAACCAAACGGCATGCATCTAAATGCAAACGTACCGTACGGGCAGGTGAATGTCATTTTGTGTTGATCTTCCAGTGCTACTGTAATTTGATTATACCCTGAGTATCCATCGAGAAAGCAATAGTCATCTCATCCTGCGAGTCTATCCAGCATCTGGTCCAAGAACGACAAAGGAAAGTGATCTTTCCTAGTCGCATTGTTCAATTTTTGGTAATCGATGCAGATTCTCCATCCCGTAACCATTCTAGTCAGTATCAACTCGTTGTTCCTGTTCTCTACGACTGTGATACCTTCTTTTTTTGGCACACATTGGACCGGGCTTACCCATGACCTGTCTGAGATGGGCGGCCACTTGATGATCTCTTTTTCCACTACGTCTTTCATGATGGGGTTCAGTCTCCATTGTCCATCGATCGTCCTTTTTTTTCCATCTTCCAGGATAATCTTGTGCATGCATATAGATGGACTAATACCACGAATATCGGCTATGGTCCATTCGATGGCCTTCTTGAATTGTTTTAGCACTAAGATAAGTTTCTCTTCTTGCTTAGTGGTCAATTTTGCTGAAACAATCACAAGCAGAGTAGAAGTATTACCTAAATAAATGTATTTTAAATGAGAAGGTAATACATTGAGTTCTAATTTAGGTGGCTCCTCAATCGACGCTTTTGGTTGGGAATAATCCCTCTTTTCTAACTCCAAAGATTCAAAATGGGATTGCAGATTAAATCCCCTTCGATTAGATTCTAGCAAAGGTAAGTATTCATCCTCCTCTTCATCATTTAGAGGATCCGATGTCAAAATTCTTTCCACTGGGTCCTCAACACAGTTGAGTTCCTTGCACTATTAAATCCTTTAAATTAGACACTGTAGAGCAATTATCCATTGTGTTAGGAAATCGCATAGACTTAAAGACGTTAAATGTTACCTGATCATCCTGAACACGCATTGTGAGCTCGCCCTTCTGTAAATCAATAAGGGTCCTTCCAGTTACTAGGAACGGCGTTCCTAGGATGATTGATACTTTTTTGTCTACTTCAAAATCTAGAATTACAAAGTCAGCAGGAAAGATAAACTTATCTACACGTACCAATACATCCTTGATTTTTACTTCTGGATGTGCTAAGGATCGATCTGCTAGTTGAAGCATAATTGCAGTTGGTCTAACTTCTCCTATCCCCAACTTCCTAAATATTGATGTAGGCATCAAGTTGATACTTGCACCTAAGTCACATAATGCCTTACCACAATATGTTGCTCCAATGTTGCACGGTATGGTAAAACATCCAGGATCCTTCTATTTTGGGGGTAGTTTGTCTTAAGGATATGCACTGCATTCCTTCGTCAGAACTACCGTCTCAAATTCTCCAAGTCTTCATTTATTAGACAAGATATCTTTCATGAACTTGACGTAGTTCGGCATTTGGTCAAGTGCTTCAACCAACGGGATGTTGATGTAAAGTTGCTTGAGTATATCAAGGAACTTCTTGAATTGAATCTCCTGCTTCTGTTTCTGAAGTCTTTGAGGGTAGGGTGGTGGTGGTTTCATTACTAGGACTGATTCTGGTTGATTCATCTTTGGCGGCAATTCTCCCTCATAGGTCAGATCGGTTGGAACTTCGACCTCGTCAATTGGCACAACGTGTAATGGATCTAAGCTCAAGAATTAGAAGACCAGATATTGAGGTAATCCAGTTTGAATTGAAACCAGTGATGTTTCAAATGCTACAAACGGTGGGCCAATTTCGTGGTATGCTCACGGAAGATCCACATCTCCACCTTTGATTGTTTATGGAGGTGAGTGATTCATTCACGATGGCTGGTGTGACTGAAGATGCATTGAGGTTGAAGTTGTTTTCATACTTGTTGCGAGATCGAGCATGAGCATGACTCAATTCATTGCCACCAAGTTTCATATCTACATGGCAAGAATTAGCAGAGAGATTTTTGGTTAAGTATTTCCTACCTAGCAAAAATGCTATGTTAAGGAATGAGGTCACAACTTTCCAACAATTGGATGACGAGTCTTTGTAAGAGGCTTGGGAGCGATTCAAGAAGTTACTTCGTAAGTGTCCTCATCATGGGATTCCTCATTGTATCTAGTTGGAGACATTCTATAATGGTCTCAATGCACATGCAAGGTTGATGGTAGATGCTTCCGTGAAAGGTGTAATTTTATCTAAGTCTTATAATGAGGCTTATGAGATAATAGAGAGGATCGCGAGTAATAACCATCAATGGCCAACAAATCGAACAGCTTCAGGAAGATGTGTAGCCGGAGTTCATGAAGTTGACGCCCTGACTTTATTATTCGCTCAGGTATCGTCTATTTCCTATTTGATAAAATAGTTAACCGCTAATAGTACTAATAATTCTACAGCTCAGCCACCAAGTCCGTTTGAAGTAGTTTCCTGTGTGTACTGTGGGGAAGGTCATTCTTTTGAGATTTGTCCATGAAATCCCGAGTCAGTGTACTATGTGGGGAGAGAATATCAAAATATGAGTGGAAAAGGACCCCATTCCAACTTCTGAAATCATTCATGGCGTAATCTTCCTATATTTCCTTTGATCAACCAAGGAAATGGACTGAACAACAACTTATTGCTGCAAAGACCCAACCAATCTCAAGGGTTAATCAGTAAGCTCCAAAACCACTTTAAGTTGAGGAATCAAACAGTTTGGAGAACTTGTTGAAAGCGAACAAGGCAAAGAATAACGCTTTGATTCAAAGCCAAGCAGCAACACCAAAAAATTTGGAAAACCAAATGGGTCAGTTAGCTACGGAGCTACGTAATAGACCACAAGGAACTTTGCAGAACGATACTGAGAATCTAAGAAATTTGGGTAAAGAACATATCAAGGCAGTGGCATTGCGAAGTGGTAAAATTCTAGAACCCCAATTGATTGATGTCGAAGATAAGCCCGTTGAGAAGAATCAACCAGCTGTTGAAGTTCCTACACCAAAGGAATCAGAATCAGCAAAGTCTGACAAGGTAAACCCTAACTTAGTGAATTCAGATATTTTAACATATTCTTTGGATGTAGATTTACCTAATCAGAAAAGTTGTCCTATTCAACTGAGAGTTCCATCACCTCCATATCTGCAAAGATTGCAGCAAAACAAGCAGAAATAGGAGGTGCAATTCAAGAAGTTTTTGGATGTTCTGAAGCAGTTACACATCAATACTTCGTTGGTGGAGGCGTTAGAACAAATGCCAAATTATGTGAAGGTTATGAAGGATATACTATCCAAGAAGAAACGATTGAGTGAGTATGAGACTGCTGCCTTGACAAAGGAGTGTAGTGCATTCCTACAGAACAAATTGCCACCGAAATTGAAAGACTCATGAAGCTTTATTATACCCTATAACATTGGTGAATCTTACTGTGGTAAAGCTTTGTGTGACTTAGGAGCGAATATCAACTTGATGCCTAATTCTAATTTCAAGATGTTATGGATAGGTGAAGTAAGACCTACAACTGTGACGCTTCAGCTAGCTGATCGATCTTTAGCATATCTCGAAGGAAAGATCGAAGATGTTTTGGTAAGGGTCGATAAATTTATTTTTCCTGCTGATTTTATTGTCTTAGATTTCCTGCTGGTAAGAGTCGATCAATTTATCTATCCTATTTTAGATAGTTCGTGGGTAAATCTGGTGCAATGTGTGCCGAAGAAAGGTGGGATCACGATTGTTGAAAATGAGCATAACGAGTTAATTCCAGCAAGAACTGTTACCAGTTGGAGAATCTTTATTGATTACAGAAAGTTGAACAAAGCCACTCAGAAGGACCATTTTCCATTGCTTTTTATGGATCAGATGTTAGATCGACTGGCAAGTAATGAATTCTATTGTTTTTTAGATGGCTATTCAGGATATAACCAAATAGTTGTAGCCTTGGAGGACCAACATAAAACAACCTTTTGCTTGTCCATACGATACGTTTGCTTTTAGGCGAATACCTTTTGGTTTATGCAATACACCTGCAACTTTTCAAGGATTCATGATGGTAATATTTATTGATATGGTTGAAAATTTTGTTGAGGTTTTCATAGATGATTTTTTTTTGTTTTTGGTAACATTTATGATATTTGTTTTTGGTAACATTTACGAATCTTGTCCTTAATTGGGAAAAATATCATTTTATGGTCAAGAAAGGTATTTTCTTAGGTTATAAGATCTCAAAAAAAGCAATTGAAGTCGATAAAGCAAAGGTGGAATTAATTAAAAGATTACTGGACCCAATGAATTTGAAAGGAGTTTGAAGTTTCTTCGGCCATGCCGGTTTTTATCGAAGGTTTATCAAAGATTTCTTGAAAATTTCTAAACCGTTATGTTTGTTGATAGAGAAAGATACAATGTTTTATTTCAACAAAGCATGTTTGAAAGCTTTTGAGGATATAAAGAAGAAGTTAATCTCACCCCAATAATCGTTACACTTGAGTGGAACTCACCGTTTGAGTTGATGTGCGATGCAAGTGACTATACCGTTGGAGCTGTGATGAGTCAAAGAAGAAATAAAGTGTTTCACCCTATTTACTATGAAAGTAGAACTTTGACGGGAGCCCAACGCAATTATACGGTAACTGAAAAGGAACTCTTCGCTATAGTTTTTCCTTTTGACAAATGCTACTAATATTTTATAGGTACCAAAGTTACAGTATTTACTGACCATGCGACCATTAAATACTTGCTCACGAAGAAAGATGCAAAACAAAGGCTAATTCGTTGCATACTTTTACTCTAAGAATTTGACCTTGAGATTTAGGACAGAAAAGGTGTCGAAAATCAAGTAGCTGATCATCTGTCGAGGTTAGAGCAAGATAAGGTGACTCAATCATGTTTGCCTATCAACAATAATTTCCCAGATGAACACTTATTAGAGGTAAATCAAATTCATGAAATACCATGGTTTGCTAATTTTGCCAATTATCTTGCATGTGAAATAATTCCTCGAGAAATTACATACCAATAAAGGAAAAAATTCCTTCATGATAGTCGGTATTATCTTTGGGAGGATCCCTTCTTGTTTAAACAATGTGTAGATAATATAATTCAAAAGTATGTAGCTGAAAGCAAGATTGCTGAGATCTTGTATCATTGCCATTCATCTCCAAGTAGGGGACACTTTAGTGGTTCACGTACTGCAGTAAAGATTTTGCAAGTAGGTTTCTTTTGGCCTATACTATTTAAAGATACTTATGCTTATGTGAAAAACTGTGATAAATGCCAAATGACTTGAAATATATCAAGGAGGAATGAGATACGCTTGACAAACATTTTGGAGATTGAATTGTTCGACGTATGGGGCATTAACTTCTTAGGCCCATTTTCTTCTCCGTATGGGAATAAATACATCTTAGTTGTTGTGGAGTATGTATCCAAGTGGGTTGAAGCTGAAGCATACCCTATAAATGATGCTAAGGTAGTCATGTGATTCCTACATAAGCATTTGTTTACACGATTTGGGACACCAAAAGCTATTATTAGTGATGAAGGTTCTCACTTTGTGAACAAATGGCTTAAGTGGTTGCTTGACAAATATGATGTGAAGCACAAGATTGCTACTGCCTATCACCCCCAGTCTAACAGGCAAGTTGAAAGAGTGAATCGCGAAATCAAAGGTATCCTTGAAAAGGTAGTATGCCCTAGCAGAAAAGATTGGTTTCGAAGGCTTGATGATGCATTATGGGCCTATTAAACATCACTTAAGACTCCATTAGGAATGACTCCATATCGGTTAGTCGTTGGAAAGGCATGTCATTTGCCATTAGAGTTAGCGAATAAAGCTCACTAGGCTTTGAAGCAGTTGAACTTTGATCTTAAGCAAGCCGGTGAGAAAAGGATGTTACAACTTGATGAGTTGGAAGAGCTGAGGTTGTTTTCCTATGAGAATGCCAAAATGTGTAAAGAAAGATAAAAAGAGATGGCATGATAGTCATATACAACTTCACAAGTTTAAAGAAGGTCAGAAGGTTTTGTTGTTTAATTCAAGGTTGAAGTTATTTCCTGGGAAGCTTACCATCTACCGAGTTTATCCTTACGGAGCTATTGAATCGTCAACATCTCAAACACTACTAGGATGGTGAAGTTGAGTGAGTTGAATCCTCGCTCAAATTAACAGACCCTTAATTTTTCATAAACTCATTTTGTAAATAAATAAATAATTAGAACTTATTTTTTTAACTCATTACATTTAATTAATTCTGTCTAAGAGATTGGAACTTAAGCGGGACCGCTCTGACCCTTCCAACCTTTCCTAGAAATTAATTTAATGTAATTTGTTAAAAAGAAAATTTCTAATTAAGACTTAATTTTTTTAAAAATTTCATTTGTTCTATTTAAATTTTAAATTTTATTTTAATAAAAGGGGTCAAATTTGGCCCAAGTACTAATCAGTTTTTTTCAGTAAGATACAATTTGAGTTTGAGGCCCAAGACAACATAAAGGAGGGAAAAATCCATGCCCTGCCATCACACCCATTGCTTGCTGCCCAAGTAACCCTAATGTAGCTAATTTTTTGCCACATGTTGCCCTAATTTTTTCTATATAAACCTTTTTCATTCTACTAATCTTCATATCCCTCAAAGCAATTTGCTTACACCCTAAAAATCCCTAAATCTCCTTTTTGTGTTGTCAACATCAAATCTCGAAAGAAACCCTAGTTCTCTTCCCTTTTTGCCGAAATTCCCTTTTACCATCGCAAGATTTTTGCCGTAGCAAGTTCTACCCGCTTTGCCAATTTCTCTTTTCTCTTTTGTGCAGAAACTTTGCCAAATTTTCGGGAAAAGATTCCATGTCTCGTAAAAGAACCAGATCTTCAAAGACTACTCCTGAAACCTGATTTTGATCGATGAAGAAGTGAAAGAGAGATTTGATTCAATCTTCAAGCATCAACCTATGATGCCAGAAGAAGGTTTTGACTTGAAGAGTAATGATTTGATGGTTGTTCCTATACCGATTAGGAAGAAAATCAATGCTCTCAAGTGGGAATGATTTTGTGATGCTCGTTCACTTTTCGATGATGAACTAGTTCGAGAATTCTATGCTAGTTTGAGTACGCAAGATGCTATTGGAGTCATCATTCGATAGAAAAAGGTACCTCTTACTTCTAAGTCCATCAATGATTTGTTTAATTTACTTGATGTTGAAGAAGATGAGTACTACCCTATGATTAACAATATCAATTGGGATTTTCTTCATCAAGTGCTTGATGTTGTGACAAATCTGGGATCCCAATGGATTATAAGAAAGTATGGGAGCCATTCTCATCGAAGAGAGTACTTAAAATGAGTAGCAAAGAGATGGATTTATTTCGTTCGCTACAGTTTTATGCCTATCTCACATAGTTCCACCATTTCGATTGAACGAATGCTTTTGTTATATGCAATTTTGATAGAAAAGTCCACTAATGTTGGGAAAATTATCCTCAAGGAGATTCACGATTGTGCTAAAAAAAAGGCAGAAAGTGCTTATTTCCCATCATTAATCACTTCACTTTGCTTAAAGGCTCATGTTAAAACAGAAGCAATTATGAAGGGGCGATATGTTCAAGGATGCGTTACAAATTATGATCTTGAAAGATTATTAAAGAGGGTGCATGAACTGAATCAAGGCGAACAAGAAGATCTAACTGATCCGAACACAGAAGAGTCAACAGATGGAACTAAAACTGGAGCTAATTCAGTCACAGACACTGAAGAGGAAGAATCTTGTAAGGAACCGGGCATTCCTGAACCAAGGGTTGAGCCAGAAGAAAAACTAGTCAAGCTAAGTGTTGACCCTGAATATACAACTACCATGCCGACTTCTGCAAGTACTTGAAGGAAATCAGAGTTGTCAATTTTGATGGATATGTGCAAGTTCATGCACAATCAACAACAAAATTACTGGAAATATGCAAAAAATAGAGATGACTCAATTCGCAATACTTTTAAGAATATCTCTAATACTTTTGTTCCTGAGTTCCCAGATGCTATCTTTGAGACATGGACGGAAGATGCTAACGATGCAAGAGGAGATGGAGCTAAAGAAGATAAGGGGAATAAGTCAGAAAAATAAAAGGGGGGATTCTTGTCCTATTATTTATTTAATTATTTTTAGGTCTTTAGGAATTTATTTTTTTCATAATTAGGATTTAATTTCTTCAGAATAAAACATAGTAAGCATGAACAAACTTAACACTTCTTTAGAAAGAATAAGACTAAGTGATGTGGTAATGGGAATGAACATGTCTAGGATTGGGTTATTAGGGAAGACTGGGTATTTAAGTAGTCTTAATGACTCACCTTTCTTTTTTTAAAGCCCTACCTGGTGTTCAGTTTTCATTCATTACTTTGTTCATGCAATGAGAACATTGCTTCTTTTTAAAGGGGGTAAGGCAAATAAATTGCTCAAACTTTTAAATTTTTTTCAAGTATGCTTCAATTATTTCTTTCATAAGTATATTTTAATAAATGAATGTTTAGAGATATTTTATTTGTTACTGAGATAGTTTGTATGCAAGTATGAATGATGATTTTATCTAAGTGAAAGTATGTTATCATGAACGATGGAATGCTTGTATGATCTTAGCTTTAGTAATGTTTGCCATGAAAACATAGTTTCTTTTGAGATTAGACATGCATGAAGGTTTATATATTTAGAATTGACTTAATAACTTTCTTGAGGCGAAATCTTAGGGGACATAAAAATCTAAAATGGTATAGGCATTATTTCTTTGGACCGTTTGAGCCTTTTCAAGCCAACCTTATGATATTAGACCCTTGAAACTGTAATTTTGAGCTTAAAGGCCTATTTTTGCAATGAACCTACATTATAAGCCAATTACCATCTGTTTAAAATTATCCTAATTTTGTGCACCTATCTTAACTAAATTTGTCTTGGGAATCAACATTTGAGGAGATTTTCATAAAGATGTATGTGCTCATGCTTAAAAAATAAAAGAGCGAATAAAAGTTCTCTTAGTCTTCAAAAAGGAAAAATGTATGAGCTTGAGTTCAAAATAAGTTTGGGGGTGTTCCAAAGGTTCACTTAAAGAAAAAGGTCGTATTACGAGAAAACCAAGACAAAGTTATAGGTTAAGATTTTTAAAATCGAAATATCTCATCTCTTAAAATCACTACCTTTAACTGAGCCCCATTACAACCTTATAAAAGACCTATTAATTTGATGATTATGTCACCTACATTAGTGGAGAGGAAGTCCTAAGTTCAACATATAAAGATCACAAATAAGCCTTATGATTGTTTGCTTGATTGATAGGAAATTATGTTGAATGAAGAATATTATCTATGGCTATGACATACATGCAACCTATGATTCATGTTGGTATATTTTGAAGCTTAGTATAATCTTAAGGAATGTTTGCACATGATAAAGAAGATCAATAAGCATGTAGTTATTAATGAATGATTATGGGACAAAGATTGATAATGCTTACACAATTAGCAATTTTGCCTTAGCAAGACCATTTGCTGTGCATAAACATTACTTGGGACGAGCAATGATTTAAGTTTGGGGGTGTGTAAACAGAAAAATATATAGGATTTTTCCTATGTAATTTATCACCTTTTAACTTAAATCCGTTGTTAAAACTAAGTAATTGTTTAATAAATTAATAAAATATGTGAAAATATGAAATTAGGACATAGAAATTATTAAATGTGATTTTATGCTTTATTATATAGTTTTCATATAATAAATGACTTATTTTATATTAATTTGAATATATTATTTTTTACGACATAAAGTGGGCCATGCATGATTAAATTAAATAATAAAATATAAAATTATATTTAAAAATTCATTTTAAAATATTTCATTAATAATTTGGGTTTTAATTAATTAATTAAATAGAATAAATTTTATTCTTTAGTCCTCTAACTTGTTGATTTATTCTGGATAGGTTTGATAGCTTTGATGGATTACAAAACTGTTCAAATTGAAGACCAAGCCAACCCAATATTCAGCTACAAATGGATGTCCATTTAAACCATTCATTGGTTTAATAACAAAAGGTCCTTGCAGTGTTAAAAAAATTAGATATTTGCCCGAAGATTTACGATTGAGCGAGTCTTAGTCCCGAGTTGTGTGGCATCCAAAATTGCTTAAAAATCAAGCAAAAATGAAGTCAAATGCCACTAAGCATGGTCGACCACAATTTGAGGAGATTTGAGGTAGTTAACATCCACTATTTTTAACAAACTATTCCCCTCTCCTCACCTATGAATAAAACCCTCTCATTCCTTCATTCATCATCCCTCAAGCATCGCTCAATCATTCTCATCATTCATTATTCTCTCTTTCTCCAAATTATCTTAGCCTTTTCCATTCCCACGCCTAGCATCATCTCTTCATAGATATTTTAGCATTTAAACCTCTCAAAGAACCCTTGGTCAGCCAGCTTGGAGAGCCATCAACAAAGGAGCAAAGCAAAGGAACGAAGGAGCCTTGTCAGTCAGAGTCTTGGGTGATAGCCACTCTGAATTGGGTTTAATCTTCCTTTTCTTTAATTTAATATAAAGATGTTTGCTATGTGTTCTTTGTTCTTATTTACAACAATGTTAGCTTACTTTTATATAAGCTAGGATGATTACTTTGATTAAATCATATTTATTTGATTCATGCTTATAATGTTTGTGCCTCAATCGATCATGTTTTCAATTAAAATCAAGTCTGTATTTCGTTCATACGTGATTGAAATGCACCTAAATTAGTTGAGCGATCTTGACCAGGCGGCAGCTAATGGACACATAATTGAAATGTGCATGCTCAATTTAGATCCTGACCCAATTAAATTGAAGGTTGCTAACAACTCTGACCAAGCTCTATTATCTACATAGTTTTTAGATTTGTGTGATTAAATTGTTTCAAATCTAACACGTCCCTGTTACCTCACACGAATGCTAAGAAGCCCTTAGTAAAGAAGGCTCAGTAAAACGGGGTTTCCAAACTCATGAAAGATCGAGTTGCCATGGAATGTCTTTCCGATTGTTATTAAGCATGTTGATAATAAATTAAGTTTGATTAAAGTAACTATCCTAGTTTATTTATGTTATAATTGTTGCAAATTGTGTTTTATTTTACTAAAATCTATTTCATTCATATAGTTTGCATACTTAGGATAATTTGCATAAGTGATCACTGTATTTAGTTTAATATATTTTAATCACCACTTCTCAACTATATTGTGTTTTTATTTACCAAACTGTTAATATAATTTTATAAATTAAGTGACTTAGCACAAATACAATCCCTGTGGAGACGATAACTTGATACTTACTTATTACTTGATAACGACTGTGTACACTTGCACAAACCTACGCGTTACAGCACACTAGAGCTAAAATTCCCATTTTACCCTTGAAAATTTTAGGCCCTATTTTGTAGTGTGATTACTCTCCCCTTCGAAAAAGAATTTCATCCTCGAAATTTACATGAGCTAAACAAATAAGGATATTACTGTGTCATCACATCATCAGTTTCCCAAGTAGCCTCTTTTGTCTTATGGTTGTGCCACAAAACCTTAACTAATGAAACCCACTTATTTCATAAAATCTTCTCTTCACGAGCTAAAATCTCAATCGATTTTCCCTCATAGGTTAGATCGGTTGAAACTTCGACCTCCTCAATTGGCACAACGTGTAATGGATCTAAACGATACTTCCGCAACATAGACACATGAAAAGCATCATGGATTCGCTTAAGCTCTGGCAGCAAGTTGATTCGATAAGCTATCGAACTAATCCTCTTAACAACTTCTTATGGTCCAACATACCTTGGACTTAATTTACCCTTCATTCCAAACCTTAAAACCTTATTCCAAGGTGAAGCTTTCAAGAACACCTTACTGCCAACTTGAAACTTGATATATCGATGTTTTAAATCTGTATAAGATTTCTGCCTATCTAACGTTGCTTTTAATTGATCACAAATCAACTTCACCTTATCTTCAGTCTCACGAAGAAAATCCAGTACAACAACTCATTTTTCATCCAATTTTGTCCAACACAAAGGAGTTCTACACTTCCTAGCATACAACACTACAAATGATGCCGCACGAATATTTGCTTGCAAACTGTTATTGTAGGCAAACTTTGCTAATGACAAATATCGCTCCCAACTACCACTGAAGTCAATCACACAACTTCACAACATATCCTATAAAACTTGAATTACCCTTTGTGACTGACCATCTATTTGAGGATGATAAATCGCACTGAAGCCTCTAGCAAACTCTTCCAAAAATTCGATGTAAACTGTAGGTCCCTATCCGAAATAATAGAAACTTGAACTCCATGAAGATGTACAATTTTAGTGGTGTACAACTCTGCCAACTTTTGCAAAGAATAACTGATACGCATAGCCAAGAAATGTGCACTATATGAAAACCAATAAACCATTACCCACACTAAATCCTGCTTCGTTGGAGTCAAAGGAAAACCCAAGACAAAGTCCATAGTGATATTTTCCTACTTTCATTCAGGAAGTGCAATTGGTTTCAACAAACCTGAAGGAAATTGATGCTCTACCTTTACCTTCTAAGAAACCAAGCATCGAGTCACAATATTTGTAACATCACGCTTCAACCCAGGCCACCAATAAATCTTTCGAAGATCATGATACATTTTACCACTACTGGAATGCATAGTGTAAGGGCTACTATGCGCGTCGATAATAATCACTTGCCTCAAATCCACATAATGTGGCATACATAATCTACCTCAAAAATTCAACATACCATCACTGTCAACATCAAAATCTCCCTTAACACTTTGCTCAACCTATTGAATCCTCTTTAACAACTCCCCATCTAACAATTGCTTATCTAACAGAACCTGTAAAACAACCTTTAAGTGCGCGTCGTGATCCTCCTCTGAATGAGAATACACTAAAATATCGTCTATGAAGACAACCATAAATTGATCCAAGTAAAAATGGAATACTAGGTTCATCAAATCCATGAACATAGTAGGGGTATTAGTTAAACCAAACGACATGACCAAAAACTCATAGTTCCCATACTGAGTCTTAAATGCAGTTTTAAAGATATCAGGCTCCTTCACCTTTAATTGATAGTACACAAATCTTAAATCAATCTTCAAAAACACTATTGCACATTAGAACTAATCAAACAAGTCATCAATTTGAGGAAAATGATACTTATTCTTAATAGTCAACTTATTCAACTGTCTATAGTCAATACACAGCTGCATCTTACCATCCTTTTTCAAAAACAAATTCTATTTACCCTTTGAAGACACACTCGGTTGAATGAACCCTCTGTCAAGCAACTCTTGCAACTGAATCTTTAACTCTTTGAGCTCTTTTGGTGCCATGCGATAGGGCGCAATAGACACCGATGCAGTACCATGATAAAACTCAATACCAAACTCCACTTCACGTTTCAGTGGCAAACGAGACAACTCTTTAGGAAAGACGTTTGGAAAGTCCTTAACAGTGTGAATATCCTGAACTCTAAACCCTTTACCAACCGAATTCATCACATAAGCTAAGTAAGATTCACAACTTTTTCCCATTATCTTCTTAGCTTTCATAGCCAAAACCACATTAGACATAGATCTCAATATTTCACCAACAACAATTTCCAACCCACCACTAATTTTTAGAGTAATTCGTTTTTGTCTCAAAAGCTACCTTACATACCAAAAATCACCTAAAAATCGTAGTACGGTAATTCTATAAGATTAACAAAGAAAACGTGCCCTTATATCATAAGGGGGAATCTACGATAAACTTTATTCGCCACCACACTATCATTAAAAGAATTAATGTCAGTCATACCCAAATCAATAGTCTCTACAGGAATCCCTAACTTACAAACCAATTCACTCAAGATGTACGAATGCGTAGAGCCAGAATCAACCAAAGAAAAGAATAGAGTAGACTCCAAAGTGAAAGTACCTGCATTGACATAAGTCAGATCCTAATCCTCTGGCTCCCGAAAAGTATAAACTCGAATTGAACCTCTAGACTCAACCTATATAGCAACAATACCAGCAACAATTCACTACCCAATAGGTCTCCCATTACCTCTATCACGACCATGACCTTTAGCAAGCACAGAAGTAGGTGCCTAACTTTGAGTCTGCGAAACCTCTATTCTATTTGGCCAATCCCTCAAAAAATGTTCCTTTGAACCACACTAAAAACAACCACCTGTCATCTTGCGGCACTCACCAGGATCCTACGCTCAGAATTTGCACAAAGCTGCCATCTAAAAAAACCACCCGTTGAACCACCAATATTGACCACAACACTACTCTGCTGCTTAGATTGACTCGGTTGAGTCCCTCATCTCGCACTCTTACCAGAACTCTGATTACCACACCTTCTCTTAGGTGGTTGTCTACATGCATCATCGAAAGTCCTCTTACCAAATTTAGTAACCACAAAACTAGGTGGCTCAGCCAAAGTCTCCTAAACTGCTTTAGCTTTTTCAATTAACTCATCAAAGATCTTTGCGATTTGGGCTACAAAGTAAACCCAGATCTCATGATTAAGCCCAAATTGAAACCTCTTACAATGATCCATCTCAGTCATAGCTATCACAGGAGCATACTGACTAAGTCGTACAAACTTTGCCTTATAGTTAGCCACTAACAAATCACCTTAAACCAAATTCAGGAACTCACATTTACAAGTTTCCATATACTGCTGGCCTAAGAACTTCCTCTTAAATACCTCAAGAAAATATCCTCAAGTCAAAGGATAAATAGTAGTACCTCTCTTAACCGTATTCCACCAATGATGAGCCTCACTGTCGAGTAGGGACACAGTAGAACCCAACATCTTTTCATTAGAATAGGACATCTGCTCGAGGATCTTTTAACCTCTCTTCAACCAGTACTCAGTTGCAGTCAGATCAGTCTCTTTCACTCTAGAAAACTCTTTACCACCCAACACCTGCAAGCGTTCAAGCGGCAACCCATTGGCAAGTGCAAGAGCAGGGTTAGCACCAAAAATCCACTGAAATGCTCCAATCATAACTTCCATCAGAGGGCCAACACCCTTATCAGATATGTGCACCCTACGTGACGGCACAAGAGGTGTAGAAGATGTATCATCTTCTTGAGCATTAGCATTCACATTCACACGTCTACGAGGCATATCGAATCTATAATCTAACATACACAAACAAATAAGAGGTGTGAGTGACGGGAAAATGATCCAAGTCATGTTCTTGTAAACAAATTTTAGGATTAAGGCAATGTGTTCCCGTTCCTACCCCACATGCAATTCAATCAGAGATATTTTCAAGTAATTTAAAAAAATTGAGTAACTTAAACACTTAGGTTTCGCAACCCCAATCCACACAATAATCACCTAGGTTCGAGTGTTAGTGAACCTAGGCTCTGATACCATCAAATGTACAACCCTAAACTTGGCTCGATCATTGAGTGTGAATATTAGGATGCCACACTAGCGTCACACATCATACTCATTAAAATTGATCTCATTATTAAGAAAACACCTTTCATTTTAGCATTTGTAAGAATTCTTAAGTTATACATATTCTGAATATCATTGAAACATGCTAAACATTATTCAAGCGAACTTAAAACGAGAGCTAGACATGCTTTTTGACCACTAAACACAAATTTTGAATTATTCACGTAGGTATCGATACTGAATCAAACGTATCAATATTTCTCTTAAATGGTATCGATACTGCTTGAAAAATCGATAGCAAAATATTATTTTATTTCATGGTTAAAATCAAAATCTTAGAAATTATTGGTACCTTTCATAAATTATCGATTATTTTACCTTGAGTTTCAGTACTAATGATATGGTATCGATACCAAATTAAGTTACTAAATTTATGCACTTTCAAAAAATCATGGAGGTGTCATTTTTAAATCCAAATTATCGATACCTCTACTCCAAGTAGCAAAAATATAACATAAGAAAGTATATAATCAATTCTAACCGTAAACTATTGAACATGTAACTAATACCTCACCAAACCATTGTCAAAACATCCATAATAGCGGTTCACAACATTATAAATATGCTCAAAAAAGAAATCAGAATACCAAGACCAATGTCTATAAAATCTAAAGTAATGAAGTCATGAAGCATCCTATATAGCATGGCAAAAACCAGAAAAATTCTACCACATTTCCTTTATTTCCCCAAAACATAAATGAATAAATAAACACCTACGAAATAATGCTAAAGTCTTGCTTGGATCACTCCCTTGGAACCACACCCCTCACACCGAAACACAACTAACCTGCAATTGGTTAAAAAAGAGTGGGTGAGCTTAACAAGCTCAGTGAATGATTAGAATAACTACCATGCAAACTTGTCTTCCTGCATTAACGAAGTAACCATTAGCACATTTACAAGATTTCCAACTTCAGTGTAATATTATACTTATTCATGCATTATTCATGGGTTCATTTACATAGTAATCACATAACCATTTAGGCATATATCACATTATAAATAATCACATTTATTGATAATTTGACACTTGAGCTATGAAACATAAAAGTGGGTTCTCTCACCACATATCAGATACACAGATCTCCACCACACCAAACATGTCTTGGTGAATGAAGCTTAGCTCACATTCCCTTATCTCTCACAATCTATCTAGGGCCTCAATGCCCCAAAAATACAACACAAGGGTGAGTATTCACAATCCTCTAGCATGCCAATTATATCCAATGATCTTGTGAAGTCATAAGGCCAAAATATTCACATTATAACACACATTTATTACTTGTCATTTTTCTGCACTTTTAACTGCATATTCACATTATAAGCAAAATATAATCACTGTCGTTTGGCATGTATAACATGCCCACAATAAACTCTTTCACAATAGCCATCACAAGCTTATCTCACATGTCACATAATCACATTTTAATCCCCAATTTCACAACACACAATCACATTAAATCAAAAGTATGAGGAAGCTTACACTCGGAATTTTGAGTAGGGGTTTGGGCAACTTCTAAAATCCCAATTAGTGTAATGAATCATGTCTACAAGCTGTAATTCCAAGCACTCATTGATCATGCTTTCGTCTAATCACCGAAAGTTTAAACTAGCTTTTCCTTAACCTGTAGAAGGTCTTAACCATTCCGAAGCGTCAACAAGTAAATCACACAACCAACACAATTAACATTGAACTAAAGACTCTGCTAGATCAATAAAAAACACAAGTCTCAGCTACATTATCTTGTAATCGAAACCTTCTACATAGCAAACTTGAAACTCAATTATCTTAGTCTATACTTAACCTTTTTGCCTAATAATAATTCCATTCATGGTATCAACATTTTTCAACATGGTATGGAAATTTTCACAAAAATTCATTAAAACTTAAGAAATCTTTAATGAAACTTTAAAGTCAGTTCAGAAACCTTCTATTCACATAAAAATAATTGAAAAACACTTTGAAATCACGTGTTTACTTATAATATCGAAATCCACCATTAACGACCTAATTTTCAACTTTTATTTAAATCATGCGATTTAATGGTTAAAAACTTCATTTAAAAGACTGGATAACATTAAAAATTAATAGGAATCCAAACTATTACTTGTGATGAAAGAGAAATGAGCTTTTGGTTGAAAACCCGAAAAAACCACAAGCTTGGGATGCAACAAAATCAATGGTGTTTTGGCTATTTTTCTTGAAATTCTATGGATATTTATGCCTTCGGTGATGATAGAAATCAAAAAGATAAGGTTTGGGAATCAAAATTGAGTGATTGGAGTTTTGGAGAGTAAGGGACGACAACAATAGGTGAGGGAAAAACAACTATCATGAGTTTGTGAAGATGAACGAGGGAAAATACAGTATTTTAAAATTTTGGTTTATCTTCTTAATAAACATACAAAATTTAGCCTCTGTTACAAATCAGTCCTTATTTCAAAATTGAAAGTCTTTTCAGTATCATTTGAAAAAAATTGATTTGATTTTCAAAAAGCCATAAACGAAAACATTTCTGGTTTACCATGCTACGAAATTCCCGAGCACACTAAAGCTAAAATTCTAATTTTGTCCTCGAAACTTCTAGGCTCTATTTTGGGGTGTGGCATAATATGTTATTCACTCTTCTTATTACAATCATAAATTTCACAAAGTTCACGATTGAGTCCTTAGCATCATGAACATATAATATTTACTATAACCTCACTTTAACATCACCTTATGTCTATTTCTGTATCATATTTCACTTGAATTAAGCCTTCTTTTAAAATATTATATTTCACATATCAAATCATTTTAATTTTACTAATTTACCTCAACTATCTAAAATTTTACATTTTGATCCTTAGGTAACAAGAGAAATAAAGGATACTTACCTTTCTTCAACCATTAAATACTTATTTTTTTCTTTTCTTTACCACTTAAATAACTTCCTCTATCTCTCTCTTCAATATCATGTCAAGAACATAATACTTTCTAAGAGAAATCTTTACATTAACATCATTTCTATACCTTTATAACATGATTAAACTTGAAAACATTACGAAACCTTAATATTCATACCTTGTTCTGTTGATATCAAACCTTAGTTTTATTTTCTTTCTCCTCCAAAATGAACATACATCTTTTTTACTTATAAACCACCTTGCTATGATGTTGTATTCTTGGTTTCGCTAAGGATTTCTATAGAAATTTTGTGGTTTCTAGCTTGAATTTGATGATTATGGTGGAAAGAGAATAATTTTGTCAAAGAATGAAAACTTTACTTTCATTCACCAATTTATTTCTCCTCTTATTCAATTTGATCATTATTCACCAATTCTTTTTGCTTTTATGCTCTTTCCACCTTTAAGACATTTTCATTATTGGTCCTACTTTTCCATATTTATACTTTGTGCCAAAAATTTTTATTATTTACACTTGAGTCACAAAAATTTTCATTTCTTTACAATTTAGTCCCTACCTTAAATTAAGATATCATGACATATTTCTTATTTCAACTTTGTTTGGGATCCACCAACATTCTATTTTATCATTTATATTCCTTCTTTTACTTTGTCGAGGAATCTATTATGCACGATTCTTACTGAATACTAATTTGATAAGATAATGATTTTAGGAGTGTTATATTCCCCCTCATTAAAATAAATTTCATACTCGAAATTTCGTTGATTTTCTTGACCATGAACTTCATTATCTCTTTCTCTTCAATCATTTTCGGTTCAACTTTCTCCAGAATTCTACTTATTCTACACTTTTGTCCACATAAGATTACTTTGCACCTTTTTTGTACTTATCTTCTTCTATTCAACCTTATCACGAATATCTTAAGTCCTTATACAATTTTGCACCTCACGAACAATGTTATTTTCTTAACTCTTTTCCTTTCACTTAGGCTTCGTTTATTTAAATGAAAATGACTTATGGAAAATGATTTCTGGTAAATGACTTACTTTTCTGGAAAATCTAATTTTTTCTAATGTTTGGATGAATCTGTGTAAAATATTTTCTATTGTTTGACATATTTCCTGAAAATATTTCATAAAAGCTATTTTTAATTAAACAAACATACGTTTGAGATTTTCTTATCTTTTCATTATTTAATTAAGTTTGTTTTATATCTATAAATTTATATTTTACATTATTCTTTGTAAAACAAACATGACATAAATATATTTGTTATAAAATATAATAGTGCAATTTCATTTTCATAATCAAAATTTATTTTATAATAAGAAAATATTTTGTAATAATCAATGTAATATATAAAATTAATAATAAATAATGCTTAATTAAAACTTAATTGAAATTAGATATATTACATATATGAGAGTACATATTGACACATTAGAGTTGTAAATGATAAATGAATCTAAGCCTTATTTAAAGAAATACTCATATTTATATAATTAAAATATTCATATTTTTATACTAGGTTAAAATATATCATAAGTCCTTGTACTCTTCGTAAATTTGAAATGTAGTCCATGTACATTTATTTTTGGGTTAGTCCTACTTTTTAGATATCAAAATTTAGGTTCAGCTATTAGCATTATTAAAAATATTTTGTTAAATTCATGTTTATTATAACATCATTTTTTTAGTTACATGAATACCGAGTATTTTTTATTTAAAAATGTGAAATCAACAAAATTGACAAAAAGAATTTAACAATGTTAACAATTGGACTTGATTTTTAGATCTGAAAAGTAGAGGGACTAAATTCTTTAAAATAAAAGTGCGGGGACTAAATTCCAAATTTGTGAAGAGTACATAAACATATGACATATTTTAACCTTTATACTATTGTAATAAATATTTATTATTAAAATAATTAATTATATTAATAATTTATTATATGATTAGATATAGATAATTAAATACATATGTTTAATAATATTTAAGATTATAATGTTTTTTATTGATATTTTATTAATTTTAAATATTTTAAAAATAAAATAAAATAATTTATTATTAATATAATAGTATTAATTGACTTAAGTTAATTTCTATATAAAAATAAAATCACCATAAAGGAGCTCTTTCTGGAAAATGACTTGCGCTTTTCAAAATGGTAAGTCATTTTCAATGAGAAAAATGAAGCCTTAATGAAAAGTCCATTCTCAATCTAATTTCCTTGAAATCATCTCTATGATACCATATTTTCTTTCTCATATGTTCAATTAACATATCAATTATTTTTATTCCTTTGTACCTATATTCCCTTAATTGCTGTCATGAATATGTTAAGTTCCTACACTATTATTTCTCAGACTAGCCACAATATTATTCTTTTAACATTCTTTTGAGCTTTACATTTTCACTACCTTGAAGTCTTTTATCTTCACCTTCATATGATTCCTTCATATACTTTCTTTTTGTTCTCTTTTTTTTTATGCAAACAATGATTATCCTAGTTATGGACTGGAGTAAATCTCAACCTAAACCTTTAAGAAATCTATTGGCCCCGCTACCAATAGTCTCCTTGAGGTAACTGTTCTTATTTGAGTTTGCCTCTTTCATCAAACGATTTATAACTTTTCCTTTCCACATTTAAAACACTCTGTATAGATTATTCTTTAGTTTCCTCAGCAACCACTAGACAATGTCAAAAAAAAAATCTTCTAGAAAATGTCCAACACTCACCCCAATGGGGTTTTCCACATTAATCAAAAAATCGAATAAGTCTTTTATTTGAACCTTCTATACTTGTTTTGGAGGTAGTTTGAGATCTTGTTTTATCTTGTTCTTCTTGTTCATAAAAAAAATAAAGACTCTTGGCCTTTTTTGTTTTTCTTAACTTAACATGTCGACATTAATCTTGTTGCCACCCTTTTACTCGAATTCTTTTCTCTTTGCATGTTCAGACCTTCCTCAATTCTTAGGGCCTTTTCCATGACTATAGAAAAATCTTGAAGTACCAAAGATATCACATGAACAAAGATATCTTCGTTAAGTCCTAATTCAAATCTTCTACATATTTTAGCTTTGGTTGCCACCAATTCTCTTGCATGCTTACTCAATCTCACAAATTCTTTTTCGTATTCAGCTATTGTCATATTATTTTGCTTGATTTCAATGAACTATCTTTTCTTCATTTCAAGATATAATTGACCAACAAATTTCTTCTTAAACTCTTCCAAGAAAAAGTTCCAACTTATTCTTTAGTAGGATTAACACACCTCATAGTACCCCACCATTGATATGTTGGAAAAATTCGGTTATAAAAATGGTTTACTATTATAATAGAAGTTTAAAAATTTTCAAAATCAAGTCTGCTTGTGATATTTATAGTAATAAACATTCTACTGAAAAATACCTATGTTTTGTGTGAGACAAATCTGAAATGTTTCTAACTTTCAACCGAACAACATTCTCCACTATTCTCATACCCTGAATTGCATCGAGTGTGGGCTCGAACAAGAAACAAACACAAAACCAAAAATGATTTATTACTTTCAGTAGGAATGTAATTCTCTTAATAGAAACTGATAAAAATTATTATTCTCAGAAAATAGAATTTATTATTAGAAAATAAATTCTCCCTACTTTTTGGTAGAATAAAAATGTATGAAACTTGTGTGTTAATAGCATTACCAGTGTCATCTATTTATAGAAAGAGATAATACAATCTTGGTTGAATAAGTATAGTACAAATAATATTTATTTTATAAAAAAAACACTCTCTTACTCTAATTAGAAGAAGGGGGAGAGACGACATAGCCTAGATAAAAACACTAGAGTTGTTTCCCCTCACATGTAAAATGGGTGGAAATTAGGCCTCTCATGTATTAGGTCCAATTATATGTGCTTTGTAGACTTTTTACCTAGCACTTATAATATAATCTAACCCAATATTTGTTTTCTATGCCCAAAATAAATATTAATTAAATTAATTAAATTAACTAAATTAATTTCTTCCCAATTAAGTATTTTTCTAGCCCCAATTCTAATTTTGTTAAAGTCATGGCGACTTTACCATAAAAGAATCTAGGAGGAAATATATTTAATTTCATATTCAATGGATTCATAAAGACTAATTAATTTAATTAAATTTATGAACTTTAATTATTCAATTAAAATTAATTAAATAATAATTTGAAAATCTTAAATTAATTCTCAAGTCATTTCTATACTCAATGAGAAAACACATTCATTTGTGAATGCGACCCATTTCTCTAACTTCACCATTTCTTTTCATTTTTGTTCATTTAGTTCTACATGTAATTCATTTATTGTTTGAACGAGCTAGCGAAGGGACAGATTGAACATATGTAATTAGGGATCAAATAATTTATAATTAAGCTTCAGCTTTTTGCTTATTAATTTTAAATTATTAGTCACAAAGTCATTTCACTATAGTATCATGACTGATATCTCACTAATTACATCCCATTATGAAAACTACTTAGTCAGTGTTAGTCCAATGACCTTGTCATCACTGTGTTATCCTTATAGGATATGTAACACCTCATACCCGAATTGGATGCCAGACCGAAGATCGAGATGCCACACCCTCGCCTCACGTCGATTTCATTGTAATTATTAGAGTTGAAATACCTACGGTTTTGTTTTTCTTTAATTATTCTAGAATTTATGAGAATATTAAGTCAGCTTTAGTTTAGCATTTAATCATACTAAAATACGGTGGTTTTAGGACCACAAATCTGACGTTGATATATTTATTTTATTTTCTACAGCATGTTAGTAATACCATATAAAAATTTTGTTAAGAAAATTTACTGTTTTCATGCTTAATTGAATAAAAAGGACTAAATCACGTAAAGTGAAAAAGTTGAGTTCTAGTAGCTGAAGGTATTAAATAGCTATAGAACTTTAATGTAAGAGTCCTTATGTGGTAATTAGACCATTAATGAAGTTAGTGGAATTATATGGCTTGGAATTAGTGGAATTTTTAATGTTTTAAAAGGTTATAAATGTAATTTGGTAAATAATGATAAAAATAATAAAACAAAGTCACCATCTTTCTTTGTTCATCTTCAATTAAAATTTAAGCTTAAGATAGCCATGGGAGAAGCTTTAACATTCTGTCATATCTCCTAGCTTGCATGGTAAGATTTTTCATCCCGTTTTTAATGATTTTTATGTTTTTAGGATCGTTGTAGCTTAATTTAGCTAGCCTAGGGACTAATATGTAAAACTGTTAAAAGGTTAGGGTTTTTCCATTAATGAATGTGTATGAGTTTTGGTTTCATATGGTAGAAAATGGTTAGTTGTTGATAGATAAACAACTTTTGTTAAGTGATTTTTGGTGAAATTGTAAAATAGGGATTAAATTGAAAAATAGAAAATTATACATGGTGAGATTGTAAAATAAATGAAATATAAGGCTTGCTAGGGACCTATATGAAATTCAATTATAATGGGTTTTGGGAAAATTGCATGAATTTCTATTTTTATATGCTAGGGACTAAATTGAAAGGAAATCAAAAGTATATGGGCAAAATTGTAATTTTGCTAAAATATGGAATTTGATTAAATTGAATAGAATAATTATTGAATCAAGCTGAATATTTTCGTTTAGACCAAGACAAACCTCGTACAACTTTAGATCGGAGCAAAGATAAAGTTTTGGATTAGTCGCCTCCGTATCTAAGTTTAATTGTCGAGGTAAGTTCAAGTAATTAAATTGTATTTATATGTATTTAATTGAATTATACATGTATTGTGATTTGCCATATATATACTGATCGCATATCCAATGATGTTACGTTGACTACCGAGCCCTGTTTGAACCTTAAAAATTCATAGGATACAAATGACATGTCATTAGGGTTACATGATTCGGGTGCTGGTCTTGAACGTCCTACCGATGGCTGAGGTTAGGCATGCGTTACAAATACTCTACAACTCATATGAGTAGCGTCGTGTAGCTACGTTCCCACCCAGAGCTCGTGTGAGCAGGCCCATTTTCACAGCTCGTGTGAACATTCTGATTCACAGCTCATGTGAGCATTCATGTACAAGAATTGACGGATTACAGTTATATGATGTTTGAGCTATCCTGGGTATCCAACGGTATTCTAAATGGTTCAACGAGCATGATTTGAAAGTAAGTGGTAGGAGTTCGATACGAACTAAGACATGGACACATGTGAATTTCATTGAAATGGTGATACATGGTATACCTAGAGTTGAAATGGATGATATATGCATATGATACATGATTAAATGTTGTGCTCATCCATGATTATATTTCTTATGTTATATGATTAAATGGCTAACATGTTTGGTGTACATGCTTAGGGTTTGACCAAGTTGTGGTTAGATTATGCAATGTATAACTTAGTTATTCTGTGTTGAAATGGTAAGTTTTGTTTTACATTATACGAACTTACTAAGAATTTGTTCTTATGTTATTTTTCGTGTTTTATAGAGAATCGAAAGCTCGTTCGGGTTGCAAGCTTGTCGGAGTTATATCACACTATCCATCGGCTATATCGGTACTTTTGCATGTTTCTAAGTTTGGTTATAATGGCATGTTTAGGTATTTTGGTTGTTGAAGTAGCCATTTGTTTTGGCATGTGTTTATGGTATTTATGAAAATGATATGATCTAGTTTTGGTATGTAAATATTTTGCCTTAAAGCGGATGATATCTTGGTTCTTGATGCTTGAATGATTAAAGATGGAATGGTGGTTTAAAATGCATGTTATAAATGTTTTGCGATATGTTGGAATGTTGTAATTTGGCACAATTGTTTTAAATGACATATATAGCTATTGATGTTAGTTGTTGAATGGCACATTTGGTACCATTTGGTGTGTTGTTGATAGGTAAATCAAATGGTATGTCTTTTATATAAACTTAGTCTGAAGTTAGTAAACATTTTGGCAAAATTGGGTATAAGATTATGTATGTGTAGTTGTTGAGAATTAGGTGCCCTTTGGGCATAATGATTGTATGCAAATGTATCATACTTGATTATCTCAATTATGCATGGTTTTGATGAATTTTAATGGCTTGTTCAATTGTGCTAAAGTGATTGTAGGTACATGCTAGAATGGGTGAGAAAAATGGCTTGGAAATGGCATATTTTTTATCCACACGGGCAGAGATATGGGCGTAATGCAACACGACTGTGTGTCCCCTGTTGCTTTCAAAGGGTTGCAAGTCAGGTGTTACACAACCTAGCACACGGCTTGGCACACGGGCGTGTGGGGTCATTTCGAAGGGTACTCGGCCTGGCACACTGGCGTGTGGCTTGGCCGTGTGACCCAAATCAGTGAGCTACACGAGTAGGGACATGGGTCAGGACACTGCCGTGTGTCCCTAAGTTGAATGTCCACACAATCATGTGACGCCTACATGAGGCTCTACATGAGGCTCTACATCCCGATAATGATAGACTTTTCTCCTCAGAAATTAGCTAAGCTCTACATATCAAAAATAGTGAGACTGCATGGGGTACCTGTCTCGATCATTTTCGATCGGGATCTTCGTTTCACGTCTCGGTCCTAGAAGAAGCTTCATGAGGCTCTAGGTTCAAGATTAGACATCAGTATTGCTTTCCATCCTCAGACAGATGGTCAGTCGGAGAGGGTGATTTAGATACTGGAGGACATGTTGAAGAGCTGTGTTATTGATTTCTGAGGCAGTTGGGAGGAGTACTTGCCATTAGCGGAGTTTGCCTACAATAATAGCTTCTAGTCTAGCATCTAGATGGCACCTTACGAGGCATTGTATGGTCGTAAGTGTCGCACTCCTTTATGTTGGACTGAGTTGGGCAAGCGACGTGTTCTGGGTCCTAAGTTGGTCTCTGACACAGAGGATAAGGAAAGATTGATTCGGGATCATTTGAAAGCGACTTCTGATAGGCAGAAATCGTATGCAAAAATCGTATGCAGATTTGAAGAGGTGTGAGATCGAGTATTATGTGGGGGACTTACTTTTTCTCAAGGTCTCATCATGGAAAAAGGTTCTGAGGTTCAGTCGCAAGGGCAAGCTAAGCCCTCGATTTATTAGACCTTACAACATTCTGAAACGTGTGGGACCTGTCGCTTATCAGTTGGAGTTACCTCTAGTGTTAGACCACATTCATGATGCTTTTCATGTTTCGATGTTGAGGCGCTACCCCTCTGATCCCACGCATGTTGTTTCTGTTGAGGAGATTGAGGTTAGGCAAGACTTGACCTTCGAGGAGGAGCCGGTTCAAATTCTAGAGGGTGATGTAAATGTCCTTCGAAAAGAGTCTATTCCCTTAGTAAAGGTTCTGTGGCGTAATCATAGCACTGAGGACGCCACATGGGAGCCTAAGGATGTGATGCGTCAGTAATATCCTAATCTGTTTTGATCAGGTAAAATTTTAAGGATGAAATTTTCTTTTAGGGGGTAGAGTTGTAACGCCCCAAAATTTCTAATTTCGTTCTTGTGAAAATATGACACAAATATCTGTCAGCTTTAGTGGTTATGTATTCAGGGAGTGTTTGGGATGTCCCAAGTTCAAGCCTTTGCTAGGGCAAATCTTGTTTAATAAGCTTTTATTTTATTGTTGGGTAAATTACATCAGAATGGGCCTACTAGTTTGGTGGTTAAATGGTGTGTTATTATGGTGGAGGTCTTGTGTTATTATTTAGCGAAAAGCCAAAATTGCTTGCTGTTCGGACAACAGCAGTATGCTAACTTTGAAAAATCACCGTAAATTGTCGAAATCGAATTAGAGGATGAAAAAAATATGGAATTAAAGCTTATTGAGTCTAGTTTCTCATAGAAGAAACAGTGTAAGTAATAGAATTGTAAATTGTGATGTATAACAAACTTTATGAGACAAAGTCAGATTGAATTTGGGTTCCCCTGTTCTGACTTTGGAAAATCATAAAAAATTGGAGAAAAATAATTAGGGGTTAAAATTTTCAATAGAAACAAATGGAATCATCATCCAAGATTTGTACTAAGATATAATTAACTTTTAGCAAAGAAGGGATGAAGCTGTTAGATAGCAGAATAGCGGTAAGTTTGAAGATTTTACTATACTTATTGGGTGAACCAAAAATTTTGAAAATTTTATGGTCGAAAGGTACTTGAGTCTAGTTTCAAAGGTATCAAGTGGATCTTAATTCAGAATTGTGTAGCTCAAGATATAAATAATTTAGTAACAGTGACTCAAGTAGACACCTTTGAAGGAACATGAAGTAAATAGTGAAAACAAATATGAATAATTAACTTGCACGGATTATATTAAAAATGGATCACATGGCCAAGGCCAACTTGGGCCGAGTGGGCTACATCGGCGTGTGAGCCCATTTTTCTAAAAATTTTCGTAAGGTTGCACGGGTCGCCCAAGTCGACTATGGACCTACTGTCGGGTCGATAAGTTTAACTTAAACCCCTATATGTGTGATCTGTTTGTTTGATTTCTATACCGAGCATGAGTTATGATATCTGAATGTATGTACTATTAATTGCATAATGGCATGACATATTTTGTATGTTGCATTGCATTGGAGATGGTTGATGATATTTACAGGAAGTGTCTGAAAGGCTATTAAGCCTGTTATCTGGCAGCTCAGCTGCAACCTTCTGATTATGTGCCGCATTTCATTACAGCATGGTGTGTAGGGATGGGTGGGTTGATTTAATCCCCATATGGTGTGTAGGGTTGGACAGAGATGGTATGTAGGGCTGGTGGGTAGGATTTTGATTTACTGTATCTGCATTCTGTATCTAATATGGGCCAAGGCCCTAATGTATTTCTGAGACTGTATCTGAATGGGTTAAGGCCCAAACTGATTCTGTGATGGGCACGGGCCCCAGACTGTATCTAACTGAATTCTACTGATTATCTGTATGCATGTTTTCTATGGGGATTACATACTGAGTTTGTGAAAACTCACCCTTTCTCTGTTTAATCTGTAAAGGTAATCCCCATACTTGACGGGTCGGTGCAGCGAAGGACTCGACGGTGGTCACACGTAAATTTTAGACTGTTTTCGATTAATGCCTAAGATTTATTACTTATTTGGGGTGTTTGATATATCTTCTGGACTATGGACTTGTTGGCTTTAAATTTTAGACTTTATACTGTCTTTTATGGATTTTCTTTAAACTGCAACTCCACAAAACACTATTTTTTTCCTACTTGACAGGTTAGTGCAGTGAAGGACTTGACGGTGCCCACACGTAAATTTTAGACTGTTTTCTATTAATGCCTAGGATTTATTATTTATTTGGTGTTTTTGATGTATCTTCTGGACTATGGACTGATTGGATTTAAAGTTTGGACTATCTATTTTTTATGGATTTTTTTAAAACTGCAACTCTACAAAACACTATTTTTTCTAAAAACTAAGGTTTTTCGTAAATAGAAACGATTTTCTAAAAACAAGTTTTAAAGCAAATCAACTAGTTTTTTTCGAATTAAATAAAAGCTAACTTACTGTAACAGTTTTTAAACTCGACAATCTTGTCTTCAAATATCTTTCTATTTGACATCGCCAGATTCGACCATAACGTCTAGGCCGAGTTTGGGGTGTTACAATGTTTGCAAGAATTTTAGCTTTCAAGCTCCAAATTTGTTATCGTAAAGGGGAAGTAAGCTGGGCTAGAACGTCTAACGACACAATTCTGCATTTCTCTTAGGATGATTTTTCTTGCCTCAATAGTCTTTCCAGTTAAAATCAAGTATAATAAGACCATTCGCTCTAATGAAATTGTAGTCCCATGCGAATTAGGCAGAAGGCTGAATCGAATGAAATAAAACCATAGCTTCACTAATGGTGACAAATATTCTTTGTGACAAGTGTGAATTCCTTGATTTAACACAGTCCACTTAGAACCTGGAACTGTAAGCTTCTCAAGAATTTCTTACAGATTTTCAGACTCAATATTGCTTATCAAGGAAGAATATTCGTCGTTTTTGATATCAGGTTATTCAAAGAATTCATTAATAGCGTTTAAGGGTTATTGGTACATTGATTCCGGAAATAGAAACTTCTATCAGCTCGCTTGAGATTAAATTTGCATAAAATTCACGAACTAACTCTTTATCCACACTAGGTCCCTTCTCACAAAACAACTGCCAATGGAGAGCTTCAGCAACTTGACGAATGCGCGCCATGAAATCAATATAATTGCTTTCTTTCAGTGTAAAGCCTTTCTTTGGATGCATCTATTGATTCTTGAAAATGGTTTCGTATCTTGCTTTGGCTTCTTCACAGTGGAATTTGTTTTTGTGATTTATCAATTTGGGTAGAGGCACGAGTTCTTTTGCGAGGCATGATTAACCTAATAATAAGATAGAAGAAATATTTGCCTAAAAATTTAATTAGTATAAAATATTAATAATTCAAAATTTTGAAAAATTAAATAATTAAATAAAATTGAAATTTTAGGAGAAAATTTGTCTTACCACCTTTTTATAAAAGTTAAGAACTCAAAGAAAATAAATCTAAAGTAAAAGAGGTTGGTTTCGGGATGGTTGTAGGGTGTCTTTATGGTGTGAAGTGAGTAGTAAGGTGGCAGATGCACGTTAAGGAGTAGCAGGGCTTGCGTGTGCCATGCGAATGCAGGGAAGTGGGCAGCAAGCAGGTGCGTTGAGCAGGCATGGTGAGCTGTTGGAGCTCGACGGGAGGCAGGTGCAGCGACACAGAGTGGCTGCTGGCACGCACGTTGTGCGTGGGGGCTGCTGGGTGTGTGCGAGGGCTGCTGACTGAATGGGTGAGGGTGCTGAGTGGAGCTAGGTGGTGTTACGGCTAGAGAGTTCGACACTAAGTGATTTGGTGCTTGGTGGGTTGTGGATGCTAGGATTTAATTTAGGGATAAGTGAAAAAAACAGAAAAGGTTGGTGAAATTTATAGTGGAAGGAGTATGAGTTTAATTAGGGTTCTTAGAACAAATTAATAAGTAAAATATTCTAAGTTCTATTTCTACATAAAGTTAATAACAACTAATAATTAACATAATGTATATTAAATTATTATTTTCTATTAATTTATTAAAAACTTATTAAATAAAATATTATCAAATTTAAACAAATTAAATTGATTTAAACTCCTAATTCTATGCAAAGTTGATAATAATTAATATATATTATAATAGTTATAATTATATATTAATTATTATCATCTTATTTATTAAATTAAAAAAATTATTTTAGATGCCTTTTGAAAATATTTACAAAAAGAGACATCTAATTTTTTAATATTTACAAAAAGAGCAACTAAAATTTGAAAATAATTTAATTAAGTACCTAGACTTAAGGAAAATTTTAAATTGAGTTGCAATTTAAAACTTAGATCAAAATTGACCCTTTTATTTGAAACCTAAAAAATTAGTTTGCCATTTAGGGGATAATTTCTCGGAAGATTATGTTAAAATCAATTCCCAAGAAAAATTGGAGGGGTCACAAGCGGTTCCGCTTAAGTTCCAATCTCCTAGACAGAATTTATTTAAACATACTAATCCTAAAAATATACCCTAAATCATTTATTTAAAAAGAAATACAAGAAAAATTAAATATTTGATAAAATGAACGAGATATGATCCCTTTCAAGTTTATCCCTCCAGTAATGTTTTAAGCACTGAGCATTGACTCAAAAATTACCTCCCTTACTTCGAAGTTCGACAACTCCGTATGGATAAACTCGGTGAATCGTCAATGGATCGGACCAACGTGATTTTAACTTACCTAGAAAGAACCTTAATCTGAAATTGAATAACAAGACTTGCTGACCTACTTCAAAATTTTGAACTCGATTGTGCTTGCCATGCCATCTCTTAAGTCTTTCCTTGAGTAATTTGACATTCTCGTATGAGAACATTCAAAATTCTTCTAACTCGTTGTGTTGGAGCATCTATTTCTCTTTAGCAAGCTTAAAATCCAAGTTGACTTGTTGGAGAGCCCAGTAAGCATTGTGCTCTAACTCCAAAGGTAGATGACAGACTTTCCCAAAGACCAATCCATAGGGTGACATCCCTAAAGGTGTTTTGTATGTTGTCCCGTAGGCCCATAAAGCATCATCCAATCTTTTGGACCAATCTCGTCGGTTCGAGACAACTATCTTCCTGAGTATGTCTTTGATCTCTTTGTTTGCCAGTTTAGCTTGCCCATTCATCTGCGGATGGTAAACTATGGCAACCTTGTGTTTCACTCTATGTTTGTCGAGTAACGATTTGAACCACTTGTTCACAAAATGGGACCCTTTATCACTGATGATGGATCTTGGGGTTCCAAACCTTGTGAACACATGCTTCTGCAAAAACTTCATCACAACCTTAGCATCATTTTTTGGATATGCCTCAGCCTCAACCCACTTAGACACATAGTCTACTGCTACCAATATGTACTTGTTACCAAAAGATGGAGGAAAAGGACAGAAAAAGTCAATACCCCAAACATCAAATAACTCTACCTCAATGATGTTTTTCCAGGGCATCTCATTTCTATTGTTGATATTTCCAGCCCTTTGACATTGATCACAACTCTTTGTGTAAGTATATGTGTCTTTGAATAGTGCTCGGGGACTGTTTTACCATCAAATCAAAACTAGGTGTGTACCTGAAACGCAAAAAAAGGAATTCGGCAAAAAGCCAAAATTGCTTGCTGTTTGGACAACAACAGTAGGCTAACTTTGAAAAATCATCATAAATTATGGAAATTGAATTAGAGGATGAAAAAAATATGGAATTAAAGCTTATTGAGTCTAGTTTCTCATAAAAGAAACAATGTAAGTAATAGAATTGTAAATTGTGAGGTATAACAAACTTTATGAGACAAAGTCAGATTGAATTTGGGTTTCCCTGTTCTGAATTTGGAAAATCATTAAAAATTGGAGAAAAATAATTAAGTGTTAAACTTTACATGTTTAAATTATTAATGAGTCTATTTTCAATAGAAACAAATGAAAATATCATCCAAGTTTTGTACTAAGATATAATTAACTTTTAGCAAAAAAGGGATGAAGCTGGTAGATAGCAGAATAGGGGTAAGTTTGAAGATTTTACTGTACTTATTGGCTAAACCAAAAAGTCTAAAACTTTTATGGTCAAAAGGTACTTGAGTCTTGTTTCAAAGGTATCAAGTGGATCTTATTTCGGAATTCTGTAGCTCAAGATATAAATAATTTAGTAACAGTGACTCAAGTAGACAAATTTGCAGGAACATATAAGTAAATAGTGAAAACAAATATGAATAATTAACTTGCACGGGTTATATTAAAAATGGATCACATGGCCAAGGCCAATTTGGTCCGAGTGGGCTACATGGGCGTGTGGGCCTAGTTTTTTGAAAAGTTCCGTAAGGTTGCACGGGTCACCCAAGTCGACTGTGGACCTACTATAGGGTCGATAAGCTTAACTTAAACCCCTATATGTGTGATCTATTTGTTTGATTTCTATATCGAGCATGACTTATGATATTTGAATGTATGTACTATTAATTGAATAATGGCATGACATATTTTGTATGTTGCACTGCATCGGGGATGGTTGATAATATTTACAGGAAGTGTCTGAAAGGCTATTAAGCCTGTTATCTGGCAGCTCAACTGCAACCTTCTAATTATGTGCCGCATTTCATTACAACATGGTGTGTAGGGATGGGTGGGTTGATTTAATCCCCACATGGTGTGTAGGGTTGGACGGAGATGGTATGTAGGGGCTGATGGGTACGATTTTGATTTACTGTATCTGCAATCTGTATCTAATATGGGCCAAGGCCCTAATGTATTTCTGAGACTGAATCTAAATGGGTTAAGGCCCAAACTGATTCTGTGATGGGCACGGGCCCCAGACTGTATCTAACTGAATTCTACTGATTATCTGTATGCATGTTTTCTATGGGGATTACACACTGAGTTTGTGAAAACTCACCCTTTCTCTGTTTAATCTATAAAGGTAATCCCCATACTTGACGGGTTAGTGCAGCGAAGGACTTGACGGTGCCCACACATAAATTTTAGACTGTTTTCTGTTAATGCTAGGATTTATTATTTATTTGGTGTTTTTGAGGTATCTTCTGGACTATGGACTCGTTGGCTTTAAAGTTTGGACTCTATATTTTTTTTATGGATTTTTTTAAAACTGAAACTCCACAGAACATTGTTTTTTTCTAAAAACTAAGGTTTTTCGTAAATAGAAACGATTTTCTAAAAACAAGTTTTAAAGCAAATCAACTAGTTTTTTTCGAATTAAATAAAAGCTAACTTACTGTAACAGTTTTTAAACTTGACAATCTTGTCTTCAATTATCTTTCCATTTGACATCGCCAGATTCAGCCATAATATCTAGGCCGAGTTTGGGGTGTTACAATGTTTGCAAGAATTTTAGCTTTCAAGCTCAAAATTTGTTATGCTAAAGGGGAAGTAAGTTGGGCCAGAACGTCTAACGGCACAATTCCGTATTTCTCTTAGAATGATTTTCCAGCATCAATGGTCTTTCCAGTTAAAACCAAGTATAATAAGACCATTTGCTCTAATGAAATTGTAGTCCCATGCGAAATAGGCATAAGGTTGAATCGAATGAAGTAGAACCATACCTTCGCTAGTGGTGTCAAATATTCTTTGCGACAAGTGTGAATTCCTTGCTTTGACACAATCCACTTAGAACCTGGAACTATATGCTGTTCAAGACTCAATATTGCTCATCAAGGAAGAATATTCATTGTTTTTGAAATCAGGTTATTCAAAGAATTCATTAATAGCGTTTGAGGTTATTGGTAACTTGATTCCGTAAATAGAAACTTCTGTCTACTCGCTTGAGGTTAAATTTGCATAAAATTCATGAACTAACTCTTCATCCACACTAGGTCTCTTCTCACAAAACAACTGCTAATGGAGAGCTTCAGCAACCTGACGAATGCGCGCCATGAAATTAATATAATTGCTTTCTTTCAGTGTAAAGCCTTTCGTTGGATGCATCTATTGATTCTTGAAAATGGTTTCGTATCTTGCTTTGGCTTCTTCATAGTGGAATTTGTTTTGTGATTCATCAATTTGGGCAGAGGCACGAGTTCTTCTACGAGGCATGATTAACCTAATAATAAGGTAGAAGAAATATTTGCTCAAAAATTTAATTAGTATAAAATATTAATAATTCAATAATTTGAAAAATTAAATAATTAAATAAAATTGAAAGTTTAGGAGAAAAATTTGTCTTACCACCATTTTATAAAAGTTAAGAACTCAAAGAAAATAAATCTAAAGTAAAAGAGGTTGGTTTAGGGATGGTTGTAAGGTGTCTTGATGGTGTGAAATGAGTAGTAAGGCGGCAGATGCACGTTAAGGAGTAGCAGGGCTTGCGTGTGCCATGCGGATGCAGGGAAGTGGGCAGCAAGCAGGTGCGTTGAGCAGGCTTGGTGAGCTGTTGGAGCTAGACGGGCGGTAGGTGCAGCGACACGGTGTGGCTGCTGGCACGCACGTTGTCTGTGGGGGCTGCCAGGTGTGGGCGTGGGCTGCTGACTGAATGGGTGAGGGTGCTAAGTGGAGCTAGTTGGTGTTACGGGTAGAGAGTTCAGAAATAAGTGATTTGGTGCTTGGTGGGTTGTGGATACTAGGATTGAATTGAGGGATAAGTGAAAAAAACAGAAAAGTTGGGTGAAATTTACAGTGGAAGGAGTATGAGTTTAATTAGAGTTCTTAGAACAAATTAATAATTAAAATATTCTAAGTACTAAATCTACATAAAGTTAATAACAACTAATAATTAACATAATGTATATTAAATTATTATTTGCTACTAATTTATTAAAAAAACTTATTAAATAAAATATGATCAAATTTAAACTAATTAAATTTATTTAAACTCCTAATTCTATGCAAAGTTGATAATAAATCATATATACTATACTAGTTATAATTATATATTAATGATTATCATCTTATTTATTATATTAAAAAAATTATTTTAGATGCCTTTTGAAAATATTTACAAAAAGAGACATCTAATTTTTTAATATTTACAAAAAGAGCAACTGAAATTTGAAAATAATTTAATTAAGTACCTAGACTTAAGGAAAATTTGAAATTGAGTTGCAATTTAAAACTTAAATCAAAATTCACCCTTTTATTTGAAAACTAAAAAATTGGTTTGCCATTTAGGGGATAATTTCTTGGAAGATTATGTTCAAATCAATTCCCAGGAAAAATTGGAGGGATCAGAAGCGGTCCCGCTTAAGTTCGAATCTCCTAGACAAAATTTATTTGAACATACTAATCCTAAAAATATACCCTAAATCATTTATTAAAAAGAAAAACAAGAAAAATTAAATATTTGATAAAATTAATGAGAATTGTTCCCGTTCAAATTTATCCCTCTAGTAATGTTTTAAGCGCTGAGCATTGACTCCAAAATTACCTCCCTTACTTTGAAGTTCGACAACTCCGTATGGATGAACTCGGTGAATCGTAAATGGATCAGACCAACGTGATTTTAACTTACCTGGAAAGAACCTTAATCTGAAATTGAATAACCAGACTTACTGGCCTACTTCAAATTCTCGAACTCGATTGTGCGTATCATGCCATCTCTTAAGTCTTTCCTTGAGTAATTTGGTATTCTCGTATGAGAACATTCAAAATTCTTCTAACTCGTTGAGTTGGAGCATCTGTTTCTCTTTAGCAAGCTTAAAATCCAAGTTGAGTTGTTGGAGAGGCCAGTAAGCTTTGTGCTCTAACTCAAACTGCAGATGACAGACTTTCCCAAAGACCAATCTATAGGGTGACATCCCTAAAGGTGTCTTGTATGTCGTCCCGTAGGCCCATAAAGCATCATCCAGTCTTTTGGACCAATCTCATCGGTTCGGGAAAACTATCTTTCCGAGTATGTCTTTCATCTCTTTGTTTGCCAGTTTAGCTTGCCCATTCATCTGTGGATGGTAAACTATGGCAACCTTATGTTTCACTTTATGTTTGTCGAGTAGCCATTTTAACCACTTGCTCACAAAATGGGACAGTTTATCACTGATGATGGTTCTTGGGGTTCTAGACCTTGTGAACACATGCTTCTGCAAAAACTTCATCACAACCTTAGCATTGTTTTTCGGATATGCCTTAGCCTCAACCCACTTAGACAGTCTATGCTACCAATATGTACTTGTGACCAAAAGATGGAGGAAAAGGACAAAGAAAGTAAATACCCCAAACATCAAATAACTCTACCTTAATGATGTTTTTTTGGGCCATCTCATTTCTATTGGTGATATTTCCAACCCTTTCACATCGATCACAACTCTTTGCGTAAGTATACGTGTCTTTGAATAGTGCTGGCCAAAAGAATCTGACTTGCAATACTTTGGTTTAGTACGTGTACCTCCGAAGTGTCCCACACTCGGAGCTAAGTGGAAATGGTATAGAATCTTATGGACTTCATCTTTTGCTATGCATCCCCTAATCATTTGATTTGCACACTTTTTAAATAAGTATGACTCCACCCAGAAAATAGTACTTCACATCGTGAAGAAAATTTTTCTTTTGATGATATGTCTTATCAGTCGGAATCAAAGGACAAGCTAAATAGTTAGCAATATCATCAAACCAAGGGGTATTATAGACATGATTTACCTTCAGTATGTGTTCATCTAGAAATGTCTCCTGAATTGACATAAGTGGAGAATTCCCTTCTTCCGGCTCTAATTTGGACAAGTGGTCTGCTACTTGGTTTTCTACTCCCTTTTTATCTTGAATTTCTAGATCGAACTCTTGAAGTAGAAGTACCCATCGGATCAGTCTCGGTTTAGTGTCTTTCTTGGCAAGTAAATATTTAATTACCGAGTAGTCCGTATAGACAGTCACTTTCGTGCCTACAAGATAAGATCGAAACTTGTCAAAAGTAGACCTAATAGCAAGTAACTCTTTCTCTGTTACCGTATAATTTAGTTGAGCTCCTATCAGAGTCTGACTTGCATAGTAGATGAGATGAAAAACTTTGTTCCTTCGTTGGCCCATGATAGCTCCTATCGCGAAGTCACTTGCGTCACACATCAATTCAAATGGAAAATCCCAGTCTGGTGTGACAATTATGGGTGTCGAAACTAATCGACTCTTCAAATCTTTGAAAGCTCTTAATTACTCTTCATCAAATTTGAACGTCGTTTCCTTCTCCAATAATTTGCGTAAGGGTTTAGCAATTATGGAGAAGTCCTTGATAAATCTTTGATAGAAACTGATGTGGCCCAAAAAGCTCTTAACACTCTTTACAGATGTTAGAGGTGGGAGTTTCTCAATAACGTCTACCTTTGCTTTATCTACTTCGATTCCATGTCTCGTTATCCGATGCCCTAGAACAATACCTTCTTGTACCATGAAATGACACTTTTCCTAATTATGTACAAGGGTTGTTTCTTCATATCGCCTTAGTACCTTGGCTAGATTGGCTAGGCAATTATCATATGTATCTCGAAATATTGAAAAATCATCCATAAAGACTTCCAAGTATTTCTCAACCATATCAGTAAAAATAGACATCATACATCTTTAGAATGTAGCAGGTGCATTATATAAACCAAATGACATGCGTCTAAATGCGAATGTACTGTATAAGCAGGTGAATGTTGTCTTGTGTTGCTCTTTCGGTGCTACAGTAATCTGACTATACCCCGAGTAATCATCGAGAAAATAGTAATAGTATCGTCTCGCGAGTCTATCCAACATCTGGTCCAAGAACGACAAAGGAAAGTGAAATTTACTAGTTGCCTTGTTAAGGTTTCGATAATTGATGCAAATTCTCCATCCCGTAACCGTTCTAGTCGGTATCAACTCGTTATTCTCATTTTCAATGATTGTAATACCTCTTTTTTTGGTACACACTAGACTAGACTTACCCACGGGCTATCTGAGATGAGGTAAATTATAGTCGCATCTAACCACTTGTTTGTTTCCTTTTTCACCACGTCCTTCATGATGGGGTTCAGTCTTTATTGTCCATTAATCCTTTTTTTCCATCTTCCAAGATGATCTTGTGCATGCATACAGATGGAGTAATACCATGAATATCGATTATGGTCCATCCGATAGCCTTTATGAATTGTTTCAATACTAGGATGAGTTTCTCTTTATCATTTAGAGGGTCTGATGTCAAAATTTGGTCCAATGGGTCTACAACATAGTTCAGTTTCTTTTCCATGATTAATTCCTCTATACCAGACACTGCAGAACAATCATCAATTGTGTTAGGAAATTGCATAGACTTAAAAAACATTAAATGTTACCTGATCATCCTGAACACGCATAGTAAGCTCGCCCTACTACACTTCAATAAGGGTCCCTCCGTTTGCAAGGAAAAGCCTTCCTAGGATGGTTGACACTTCTTTGTCTGCTTCAAAGTGTAGAACCATAAAGTCAGCAGGAAAAATAAATTTGTCTACACGTACCAATACGTGCTCGATTTTTCCTTCTAGATGTGCTAAGGATCAATCTACTAATTGAAGTGTAACTGTATTAGGTGTAACTTAACCTATGCCTAACTTCCAAAATATTGACATAGGCATCAAGTTTATACTCGCACCCAAATCACATAGAGCCTTACTATAATATGTTGTTCCAATGTTGCAAGGTATGGTAAAACATCTAGGATCCTTCAACTTTGGCGGTAGTTTGTTTTGAAGATACACACTGCATTTCTTCGTCAGGGCTACAGTCTCAAATTCTCCAAGTCTTCATTTTTTTGACATGTTATCCTTCATGAATTTGACGTAGTTCGACATTTGTTCAAGTGCTTCAACCAACAGAATGTTCATATGAAGTTGCTTGAGTACGTCTAGGAACTTCTTGAATTGAATTTCCTGCTTTTACTTCTGAAGTCTTTGAGGGTAGGATGGTGGAGGCTTCTTTACTAGAACTAGTTGATTTGTCTTCTTTGGTAATTCTGCATCAAACGAAGTTGTTCGTTGATCAGAATTAGCTGGTTCTGAAGTTACCTTGTCATATTTTGCAGATTCCAGTTCCAATGAAACTCGAATGTCAACACTCGATTGAACTTCCTTTGAGTGTTGAGCATCGGCTGGCTCATTTCCAACTTTGACGGTGTTGGGCTATAATGTCTTCCCGCTCCTCAATGTTAACGCTTTACAATGCTCTTTCCTAGGATTCTTCAGATTCCCCGTATCACTAGGTAAAGCACCTTGTGGTTAGTTTGTGAGTTTAGTTACGAGCTGGCCCATTTGATTCTCCAAATTCCTTAGAGTGGCATCATTTTTTGCCATGTATGCCTTCAATAGGTTCTCTAAGATATTGGAGGGTTCAGCTTGAGTTAGTTTCTAAACTTGTTGGGGGAAACCAGGTGGCTGGGTCGGTCTAGGTTGGGTGTAAGTGTACTGGTTCCAGCCCCTTGGTTACTCTAGGAAAAATTCTGGTGGTTTTGCATTGATGGGGTATAGAAATTGGATTCTAGTCCTTACCTTCCTTGATTTTGGTTCTGGTTACCCATGTAATACACAAATTCTAGGTTCGATGGACATTCTTCGAACAAATGTATTTCCTCACAATAAACACAGACTACATTTTCAAATTGATTCGGTGGCTGTGCTGTAAAACTATTAAACCCATTAATGGTAAAATTTTTAAGCATTGACGATATTGAGGATACCTAAGATGCGAGTGAAGTAAGATCGTCTACTTCATATATTCCAGCGATTCATCTACCTGACGCTGCTCTATTTGTTGGCCATTGATAATTGTTGCTGGTAACCCTTTCAATGATTTCATAAGCCTCATTAGAAGACTTGGAAAGGAGTGCACCATTAGTAGAAGCATCCACTACCATCCTCGTGTGTGCATTGAGACCATTATAAAATGTTTCAAATTGGTTGCAATGTGAGATTTCGTGATGAGGGCACTTTCGTAATAATTCTTTGTACCTTTCTCATGCCTCATACAAGGACTCATCATCCATTTGTTGGAAAGTAGTGATCCTATTCCTCAACTTAGCATTCTTTCTAGGCGAGAAATACTTCATGTGTAATCTTTCTGCTAACTCTTGCCATGTGGTAATTGAATTTGGTGGCAATGAATTCAACCAGGCTCAAACTCTGTCCCTTAGCGAATATGAGAACAGCTTCAATCGTAATGCATCTTCGAGTACTCTTACTAACTTGAAAGAGTCACTCACCTCTATAAATAATCTTAGGTGAAGATGAGGATATTGGGTAGGCATTCCACTAAATTGGCCCACTGTCTGAAGCATCTAGAACATGACTGGCTTCAACTTGAACTGTTGTCCCTCGATTTCGAGTCTCCTAATACCCGGTTTAAGATCATGAAACACTGAACGACATACTATCTTAGAGCTCTATCCCTATCATCAGCAATAAGGATAGGATTTTGAGTAGGGTCTGCTCTGTTTCCTTGATTCAAATTTTTTAGGTTCATCTTTTCTGTCCTTTTCTAACTTGCTTTTCTTCTTTCCTATCGAAAAGTTCGTTCAATCTCAGGGTCTACAGGGAGTAAATCAATAATTCAATCAATACTCATAAATAGCTGAAATAATCACAAAAAAATTAATTAAGTTAAAATTGAACAGAAAAATAAAGCAAAATGCAAAACTAACAAATTCACAAATAATGGATTTTTAAAATAGTCCTCGGCAACAGCGCCAAAAACTTAGAACGACGGAAATCTGCAAGTGTACACAATCGCAAGAAGTAATAAAGTGACAAGTAAATGTTGAGTTATCGTACCCACAGGGACTGTGAAAAGAATTATTTATGAATGCAATTTAAAACACTTTGGTGAAGAAAATTATTTTGATTTGAGGAGGTGATTTAAAACTAAGATTTTTACCTAAGTAAAATAAATAAAAAAATAAAAGTTTTAACGCACGATTTCAAAAGATGATTTTAATCAAGATGACTTAATTGTGTTAGATGAATTACATTTCTTAACTTAGAATTATTAAACTCATGTTCATGTTGTTACGAATAAATTCACGGCAACTCGATAATTTGCTAACTTATGAACATATTTACCTACCAAAATCTATTTATCTCTTGACTATATCTCTATGTCAATTCAACCGATGAAACAAAGTTTAATAAGAAAATGTGTTAATACACATACATACTTATGAAATCAAAATAATGTCTTGTACATATATCTATGCCAATTCAAATAATTAATTCAATCTCATAAGCACATAAAAGATTACATGAGGTAACAATGTATTTCTACCTTGAAACAGTTTAATCACAATAATCTTGCAAGTTATGCAATGCTAATGTATCGTTAGATACTGTTACTAATTTAATATTTAGCTACCTTAGATGATTAAACATGAACTGGTTAAGTACTGTGTTAATTAATTACAATTTCAATCCATTTAAATAATTAAATCATTAGTTACCTTACAATTGTAATGATAGAATAACTTAGTCATGGTTTTACTTAATCAAACATCTTACCAAGGCCTATAACAACACAAACACAATTTTAATAATTTAAATAGATGAAATGCAATCAACCTAAAAGGAACTAAATTTAAGACATACTAATTAAATTAAACATGTCAACATCATAAATATCATAGACATGTTCAAAATTAAATCCAGTGTTCTCTCTTTGGCTTGACTAGTTTGCTCCACTCCTCCTTTTCTGCTTGCTCTTGTCGAACCTAGGCTTCTATGAACACTTGAATACTGCTCCAAATGGTGGATGAATGGCTCTTTTTCAAGAGGAGAAATCGTCAGGGGAATGACAAATAATGGAAGGGAAATGAAAAGAGAATAATAAGAGAGAAGTTAAGAGATGAGAAGAGTTGAGATGTGTTTGAAGTGAAGAGATTGATTTTCAAAGATAGTGTTGCCTATGATGAAACTTCTACAAAAGAATGTGCCATTTGTGTGGAATGACCAGTGCTAGGAATATTTTCATAAATGAAGAGAAATGTTAACAGAAGTGTTGATTTTGACCTTGCCCAAATCAGGGAAAGAATGTGTAATAGCCCGTTTTTAGTAAAATCGAAACAGTGGTTTTGGGACCACAAATTTGATGTTGAAATTCTTATTTTATTATTTTATGGTCTAATGCATGATACTGTATAAAAATTTCGTTAAGAATTTTTACCGTTTACATGTTCAAATTGATAAAAGGACTAAATCGCGTAAAGTGCAAAAGTTGAGTTCTAATAGCTAAAGGTATTAAATAGCTATAGGGATTTAAAGTGGAAGTCCTTATATGGTAATTAGCCTATTAGTGAGAGAGTAGAGGATGTTGGCCTTGCATTTGGTGTAAATATGAATGTTTTTAATGCTAAATTAGTAAATAAGTAAATTAATGATAAAATAAATAAAGAAAATTAAAGCTTTCATCTTTATTTTCCTTTCTTCAATCGAATTTTCAAACAAAAGGAAGCCATGGATGAAGCTTTATTCAGACACCTTTGTTTCTTTAATAAGATATGAATTTTTAATTTGTTTGTAATGATTTTTATGTTTCTGGGATTATTGTAGCTTGATCTAGCTAGCTTGGGAACTAATTTATGAAAATGTTAAACTATCAGGGTTTTACCATTGATGAATATGTATGAGTTTTGAACTTTGATGATAGAAAATGAATGGTTGTTGTTAGATAAACAACATTTGTAAAAGAATTTTTGATGAAATTATCAATTAGGGGCTAAATTGAAAAATGAGATAAATTCATGGTAAATTTTGTGAATTTGTAAAATATGTGGGCCTTTATAAGCATGTATAAAAATCGGCTAGGCCTGGGTAGGGGAAAAATTGCATGAATTTCATTTTCTAAGCCTAGGGACTAAATTGTAAAGAATTAAAAATATATGAGCAAAATGGTAATTTTTCCAAAATTACGTGTTGGACTAATTTCAATGAGAAATATATTAAATAGAATTCAATTTATTCGTATGGATCCAGCCAAACCTTGTATAGAGTTAGATCTAGGTAAAGAGAAAATCTCAGATTAATCGTCTCCGTATCTACGTATACTCGTCGAGGTAAGTTCGTGTAATTAAATTGAGTATTTATAAGTTTTAATTGAATTATATGTATGTGAATAATTTCCATGTCTAAATATTGATTGTATATTCGATGACGTACGATGATTATCCAGTCCCGTTTGAACCTTAGGAATTCGTAGGATACTAATGACATGTCATTAGGGATTACTGATTGCAGCTCGTGAGAGCTTACCAAATATTAGCTGGTATGAGCTTATCGATTGCAGCTCGTAAGATCTTACCAAATCTCAACTCTATGAGCTTACCGATTACAGCTTGTAAGAGCTTACCAATTCTCACTTCATAGGAGCTTACCGATTGACAGCTCGTGAGAGCATACTGATTCATAGCTCGTATGAGCATACATGTATAGAAATTGACAGATAACAGTTTAGCACACTATGTATGAGCTATCTCGGGTATCCAATGATATTCTAAATGGTTCAACGGGCAATGTTCTAACATAATAAGACATGAGTTCGATACGAACTATTCCAAGTATACATATGAATTACATGGAAAATGATATTACATGGTATATAGGTATATGAAATGGATGATACATGTATATGGAATTTGATTGATTGTTGAGCTCATCCATGACTTGGTTTATATATGTGTTTACATGACTAACATGATTGATGTATATGTGCTTAGGCATTTGGCCAATATATGTTGGGATATGTTTTGTTTATTTACCTTATATGTGAATAAAAAGTAAGTTAAATTCTATATTATGTGAACTTACTAAGCTTAAATGCTTACTCTGTGTTGTTTTTTTGTGTTTTATAGTGAATCAGAAGCTCGTTCTAGTTAGAAGCTTGTTGGAGCTATATCACACTATCCATCGACTATTTTGGGACTTTTGGATGTTTAATTTTGGTTATAATAGCATGTATATGTTATTTTGGCTAATTCTAGCCTATATGTGATGTTGTGATTGTGGCCACATGATTTGGCTTGTATTTTTGTATGTATATAGGTAGACTTTTCATGTTGATGTGTGGTTTGATATGGTAGAATGATGAAAGGTAAAATGGTGGTTTGAATATGCATTTTGTATAAGCTTTGAAGCTTGATAGAATTGTTGTGAATTGGTACTTGTTTGAATGGCTTATTTGGTGTTTTTAGTGTAAAAGTTATATGTGGATTATATGACCATTTGATGCTAGTGATTTAGTGGTATAATTGGTACCAAATGGTTTGTTATAATTGATGTACATGGTAAGTTTTGGTGCAAATATGCATATATGTTGGTTGATCAATTGGTTATATTGAACACATGGTTATTCATGTTTATAAACTTTCATTTGAGGTGCCTAAGGGCCTATTGGTTGTATGTGATCACAACATTTGTATAAGGCTAGAAAATGCATGGTCTTGGTATCTTATTATGGCTTGCTTATATGCATAATGTTGGGTGTAGGTCAATGCCAAATTAGGTGAGAAATATGGCTTGTAAAATGGCCTATTTTTTACCACAAGGGTAAAGACATGGGTGTATGTCTCAGCTGTGTGTGAGACACGGCCAGGTGACATAGTTGTGTGTCCTTTTTAGCTTTCAAAGGGTTGCAAGTCAGGCTATTGCATGGCCTGGCATATTGGCCTGTGAGTCTACTTCGAAGGGTACATGGTCTAGCACATGGGCATGTTGCTTGGCCGTGTGGCCCAAGTCAGTGAGTTACACGAACACGGATACGGGCTAGGACACAGTCATGTGTCCTTATTTCGAATGCCTACACGACTTGAGGCACGACCGTGTCTCTTGACCGTATGAGTCACACAGCCTAGCCACATGGTTGTGTGACCTTTGCAACTTTGAAAATTTTTACTATTTTTTGAAAATTCTCTAGGTTTCTAATTTAGTCCCAACTTATTTCTAATGCCTATTTTAGGGCCTCGAACGCTCGTATAAGGAACAGTATTATGTTTTTGGTTGGTTTTATTATGAATATTTATATGTTATGAAATGTTTGAAATTTTTGTTTGTTTGATTCGTAATCACCAGAATGCTTTGTAACCCTATTTTGGTGTCGGATTCAGATTAGGGGTGTTACATTTATTGGTATGAGAGCTATGGTTTAGTCGATTCTCAGACTAAACGTAATGTGTATGAGTGTAGCCATACATGCCATTATATAACCTGTGATAGTGTGATATCTGCTGACCGTTTTAGAACATGTCTTTACATAGCAATAACATCCAACTGAGCTGATTCCGATGAAGTAAAGAGTCATGCTCAAGCCTATCTTCATAGAGTAGCTTCGAGCGATACGAGGTCCATTCATAGAGTAGATGAAGTAAATGTGTAGATCCAATCCGAGTTAGTAAGCCTACTGTAGAATTTTGAGCTACTACTGAGGATGATTCTGAGAGAGCTAAATTCTGGTTAGAGAATATAATTAGGGTTTTTGATGAGCTATCCTGCATACCGGCTGAATGTGCCAAATATGTGATATCTTTACTAAAAGATTTAGCGGATCGGTGTTGGAACACGTTGACTTCAGTTGTGCCAAGAGAGCGGATCACCTGGTAATATTTCCAAACTGAGTTTTTAAAGAAATATATTAGTCAGTGGTTTCTGAATCAGAAACAGAAAGAATTTCTGGAGCTCTAACAGGGTCGTATGACTGTATCAGAATACGAGTGGAAAGTTGTCAGGTTGAGCAAATATGCTCGAGAGCATATTCCAACTGAGACTGCTATGTGTAAGAGATTCGAAGATAGGTTAAACGAAGACATAAAGCTTCTGGTTGAAAGAATTTATTGTATTGGTTGACCGGGTACATAAAGCTAAAGAACTGAGTAAAGAGAAAAGACACGCTGAATTTGAAGCTAGAGATTCGAGAAAGAGATAGATGGGAAAGTCATAACAGTCAGCATTAAAGATGTCAAAAGAACACAACAATCGTTCTACTACTTTTGTGGGATATTCTAGTAGAGACAGATTTACCCGACGCTTCAGTCCTAAACCTTACGCTACATCTGGAACAAGTGTGGGTAGTGTCAGAAATACAAGACCTGAGTGCAAGCACTGTAACAGACCACGTTATGGTGAGTGTCGAGTGAAGAGCGGAGTGTGTTTTAGGTGTAGTACCTTCGACCACTATCTTAGAGATTGCCTAGAGAAATCTGAGAAAGAGAAAGTTCAAACTACGAGACCAAGCAACATAGCTGCGAGAGGTAGACCACCTAGTAATCCCAAAAATGTGAGTGGTAGTCATGGTGTTCAAAAGATTCTACTATGAGATCCGAGGCACGAACACCAACTAGGGCTTATGCTATTCACGCACGTGAGGATACTTCTGCGCCAGATATTATTACCGGTACTTTCTCTATTTATGATACTCTGTTACTGCTTTGATTTACCTGGGATCAACTAATTCTTATTTTTCCATGAATTTAGTGTCTAGTAAGAATTTACCTGTTGAGTCCACAGAATTCGTGGTTAAATTATCGAACCCCCTAGGTTAGTATGTGCTAGTTGATAAAGTTTGCAAACATTGTTCTTTGATGACTCAGGGTTACAGTTTTTTGATTGATTTGATATTACTAGCATTTTATGAATTTAATGTGATTTTGGGTATGGATTTGCTAACTTTGCATGATGCTGTTGTAAATTGTAGATGAAAGGTTATCGTACTAAAATGTCAGAATGGTGAGATGCTTCGTATTGAATCAGAGAACCCGAGTGGGTTGTCTATTGTGATATTAGCTATGTCAGCATAAAAATATGTGAGAAGACGTTGCAATGCTTGCCTTGCTTATGTATTGGATACTAAAGTGTTGAAATCGAAGCTTGAATCAGTGCCAGTGGTTTGCGAGTGTCCCAATAATGTGTTTCCAGAGGAGCTACCTGGATTATCGTCGGTCAGAGAGGTTGAGTTAGTTGTAGAACTTGTACCAGGAACATCACCGATATTGATAACACCTTACAGAATGGCTCCTACCAAGTTAAAAGAGTTGAAACCACAGCTACAAGAGTTGACAGATAGGGGTTTCGCTCGACCTAGTTTTTCACCTTGGGGTGCACCTATTCTGTTTCTTAAGAAAAAAGGACGGATCGATAAGATTATGTATTGACCACTGTCAACCCAATAAGGTTACAATCAAGAATAAATATCCATTGCCTCATGTTGACGATCTATTCGATCAATTGAAAGGTTCTACAGTATTCTCGAAGATCGATTTTTGTTCCGGTTATTATCAGCTACGAGTTAACGATTCAGATGTGCCGAAAACTGCATTTAGAACTAGATACGGACATTATGAATTTATTGTGATGCTGTTTGGTTTAACGAATGCACCTGCAGTATTTATAGATTTGATAAACAGAATTTTTAGACTGTATTTAAATAGATTTTTTGTAGTATTTATTGATGACTTTCTGATATATTCTCGAGATGAGTCTGAGCATGCTGAACACTTGAGGATTTTGTTACAAACTCTACGAGATAAGAAATTATTTGCTAAATTGAGCAAATGTGAGTTTTGGCTCCGTGAATTTGGTTTTCTGGGACATATAGCGTCGGCTGAAGGTATTAGAATTGATCTAAGTAAAATTTCAGCAGTTATTGACTGGAAACCACCCGAAACGTAGTTGAAGTTAGAAGTTTTCTGGGATTAGCTGGGTATTACCAAAGTTTCGTCAAAGGGTTCTCAATGATAGCTACACTGATCAAGCGGCTACTACAGAAAGATGTGAAGTGTGAATGGTCTGATAAATGTCAGCAAAGTTTTAATCAGGTGAAAGCACTGTTAGCCAAAGCACCAGTTCTGGTTTAGCCTGAATCGAGCAAAGAATTTGTGATTTTTAGCGATGCATCTTTAAATGGTTTAGGCTGTGTTTTGATGCAGGAAGGCAAAGTAATAGCTTACAGATAGTTAAAGCCACATGAAAAGAACTATCTGACACATGACCTAGAGTTGACAGAATTGTGTTTGCATTGAAAATTTGGCGACACCATTTGTTTAGTGAAAAATGTCACATATTTACCGATCACAAGAGTATAAAGTGTCTAATGTTGCAAAAATATTTGAATCTGAGATAGTGCAGATGGTTTGAACTGTTGAAAGATTATGAGTTGATTATTAATTATCATACGAGAAAAGCAAACGTACTTGCTGATGCTTTGAGTAGAAAGTCCTTGTTTGCTCTGCGCAAGATGAATACATGACTGGCATTACCTGACAATGGATTGATCTTAACTGAATTAAAACCTAGATCGATGTTTAATATCAGATTTGTGAATCTCAAAAATGTGATAGTGAGTTGCTAGGTAAACGGGTACAGTATGAGTCGACTTCTGATTCAGATTTTCAGATAGGACCTAGTGATTATTTACTGTTCAGAGGTAGTGTTTGTGTACCGAAGAACCTAGAGAGCTTATACAGAAAATTTTGCATAAAGCTCCTAATGGTGGCTTATCTGTTCATTTGGGAAGTAATAAAATGTACAGTGATTTGAGACAGTTGTACTGGTGGCCGGGAATGAAACGTGAGATTTCTAATTTGAGACAGTTGAACATCAGGTACCTTTAAGACTGTTACAACCAGTGATGATACTGGTGTGCAAATGGGATAGAGTTACTATAGACTTTTTTGTTTACCCCTATCACCAAGAAAAAAAAATTCCATTTTAGTTATCGTCGATCATTTGATGAAGTCCGCGCATTTGATTTCGGTACCTATAGATTTTTCCCTTGATAGATTAGTAGAGTTATATGTTTTTGAGATTCTCAGATTACACGGAGCGCTAGTCTCCATTATTCTGGATAGAGATCCACGGTTTACGTCACGATTTTGGAGAAAGTTACAGGAAGTTTAGCAATGCATTTCACCCTCAGGCCGATGGTCAGTCCGAGTGTGTGTTCAAAATCTTGAAGAGATGCTTCATTGCTATGTATTAAAGTTTGAAGGCAACTGGGAAAAATATTTACCATTATTTCAATTAGTGTATAATAACAGTTTTCAACCGAGTATAAAATCGGCATCGTTTAAGGCTCTGTATGGTCGTAAATGCCGAACTCTGTTATATTGGACCATGCTCAGTGATAAAAATATACACGGGGTTGATTTGATTCGTGAGACTGAAGAAAAAGTGAAAGTGATATGAGATAGTTCGAAAATAGCTTAAGATCTTGAGAAATCATATGCGAATCTTAAACATAAAGATATAGAGTTCCAAGCCAGTGACTGAGTATTCTTGAAAGTTTCACCCTGGAAGAAAGTTCTTCAGTTTGGTCGCAAAGGAAAGTTGAGTTCGCGATTTATCAAGCCATACGAGATTATTTAAAGAATTGGACTTGTTGTGTACCGATTAGCTTTACCGTCAAAACTAGAATAGATTCATAATATCTTTCACGTGTCTGGGTTACAACGGTATCGATGTGACCCTTCACATGTTATCTCCCTGACGGATGTCAAGATTCAGCCTAATATGTTGTACAGTGAGTAACCGATCAGAATTCTAGCACGAGAGGTGAAAGAAATGAGAAGTAAGAACATAGTTTAGTAAAAGTTCTCTTGCAGTGACACAAAATAGGAGAAGCCACTTGGGACCCCGAGGAAGCCATGAGAAAGCAATACCCGAACCTCTTTTCTGGTAAGATTTTTGGGGACGAAAATCCCTTTAGGGGGAGAGTTGTAACAGCCCGTTTTCAGTGAAATCGAAATAGTGGTTTTGGGAACACAATTCTAAATTTAAAAAACTCATTTTATTATTCTTTTATGGTCTGCCGCATGATAGTATTGCCATATAAAAATTTTGTTAAGAAATTTTATCTTTTACATGTTCAATTTGATAAAAAGGAGTAAATCGCGTAAAGGGAAAAAGTTGAGTTTTAATAGCTAAAGGTATTAAATAGCCAGAAGTCTTTAAAGTGAGAGTCCTTATATGGTAATTAGCCCATTAATGAGATAGTGGAGGATGTTGGCTTGGCATTTGGTGTAAATATGATTGTTTTGAATGGTAAAATAGTAAATAAGTAAATTAATGATAAAATAAACAAATTAAAACTTTCATCTTTATTTTCCTTTCTTCAACCAAACGTTTAAACAAAAGGAAGCCATGGATGAAGCTTCATTCGACCACCTTTGGTTCTTTATTTAGGTATGCAATTTTAATCCATATTTAATGATTTATATGTTTCTTGGATCGTTGTAGCTTGATCTAGTTAGCTAGGAGACTAATTTGTGAAACTGTTAAACTATTAAGGTTTTACCATTGATGAATCTATATTAGTTAAGCTACACAATGCTTCTCACACGAGCAAGGGAGAATCCACAACAAATGCATGACCTCAGCCATCTGTAGGACATCCAAGGCCAGTAGTCGAAACTGTAATAACCCTAATGACATGTCATTTGCATCCTAAGCACTCAAAAGGTTCAAACGGGTCGTTTCATTTCCAAATTATATAATTTCCCATGCAATTTCTCATTTTCAATTATAACATTCAATTTAGCTAACATTATATAATTTAATCCAAATCACTAATTATCACATAACAATCATTGTAAGCTATACATAACACAAATATTATTCAACATTTAACCCCAAAAAAAAAATTAATAAGATCAATCAATATACAAACTTACCTAAAAAAATAGTTACGAATACGATGCCGACGATTATTCAGCTAAATTAGTTTTTCCACGATTTGAGTCTGATTGATTTGTTTCTTAATCTAAATAATAATTTTTATTCAATTAATCGATTAAAATAATTTAAATAATAAAAATTATGCTTATAAGCCCTCTTATTATCAATTTAAAAAATTACCCTAACATTTTACCCTTTATGCAATTTAGTCCCTAAACTCGAAACTTACAAATAAAGCACATTTAACCACAACCCATGCTAGCTGAATTTCCTAGGGTCTCTCTGCAGCCCATATTTATCATTATTTTGAAACCTTTCATGAAGTTTTATCATTTAAACAATTTAGTCCTTTAACATTAAAATTACTAAATACTACTTTACAAAATAATCCTATTTAGCTATCAAGCTTATAAAACTACCATAAAACTTCAAAAATAGCTAAAACTCATCAATGGAATAATCTAAAACATTTAACAACTTTACAAATTAACCCCTGGGTTAGCTAGGTTAACCTAAAACGAACTCAAAAACATAAAAATAATAAAACGAGTTCAATTTACATTCCATGCATGCAATTGAAGCTCGGTCGATTCTCAAGGTCTTGTTAATGGTGAATTTTCAAAACAAAGAAAGGAAAAAGTTGATAGCATTTTTCCTATTTGTTTACATGACTAACATGGTTGATGTATATGTGCTTAGGCATTTAGCCAATATATATTGGGAGATACTTTTTTTATTTACCTTATATGTGAGTAAAAGGTAAGTTAAATTCTATGTTATGTGAACTTACTAAGCTTAAATGCTTACTCTGTGTTACTTTTTGTGTTTTATAGTGAATTGAAAGCTTGTTAGAGCTATATCACATTATCCATCGGCTCTTTTGGTACTTTTGGATGTTTAATTTTTGTTATAATGTTGGCCTATATGTGATGTTATGATTATGGCCACATGATTTGGCTTGTATTTTTGTATGTATATAAGTAGCTTATTCATGTTGATGTGTGGTTTGTTATGGTAGAATGATTGAAGGTAAAATGGGGGTTTGAATATGCATTTTGTATAAGCTTAGAAGCTTGATAGAATTGTTGTGAATTGGTAGTTATTTGAATAGCTTATTTGGTGTTTTTAGTGTACAAGTTATATGTGAACTATATGACCATTTGATGCTAGTGATGTAGTGGTATAATTGGTACCAAATGGTATGTTTTGATAATTGATCTACATGGTAAGTTTTGGTGCAAATATGCATATATGTTAGTTGATCAATTGGTTATATTGAACATATGGTTAGTCATATTTATAAATTGTCATTTGAGGTGCCTATGGGCATATTGGATCTATGTGATCATACCATTTGTATAAGGCTAGAAAATGCATGGTATTGGTACCTTATTATGTCTTGCTTATATACATAATATTGGGTGTAGGTTTATGCCAAATTAAGTGAGAAAGATGGCTTGTAAAATGACCTATTTTCGTCCACATAGGTAAAGACACGAGCGTGTGTATCAATTGTGTGTGATACACGACCAGGTGACACGACTGTGTGTCCCTTGTAGCTTACAAAGGGTTGCAAATTAGGCTATTACACTACCTAGCACAGTGCTTGGAACATGGGCGTGTGACTCTACTTCGAAGGGTACACAGCCTAGCACATAGGTGTGTGGCATTGCCCAAGTTAGTGAGTTACACAGGCACAGACAACGGCTGGGACACGGCCTTATGTCCCTATTTTGAATGCCCACATAGCGTGACCACACGGCCGTGTGACCCCTGTAGCTTTGAAATTTAGCGTGACCACACGGCCGTGTGACCCCTGTAGCTTTGAAATTTTTTAGTATTTTCTAAAAATTTCTCTTGGTTTCTAATTTAGTCCCGACTTGTTTCTAATGCATATTTTAGGGCATCAAGGGCTCGTATTAGGGACAATATGTATGTTTTTATTGGTTTTATTATGAATATTGATATGTTATGAAATGTTTGAAATTTATGTGTGTTTGATTCGTAATCTTCGGTAATGCTCGTAACCCTATTTCAGTGACGGATTTGGGTTAGAGGTGTTAAATTTATTGGTATCAAAGCTATGGTTTAGTTGATTCGCGAACTAAACGTCGCGCGTATGAGTCTAGCTATACATGCCTTTATATAACCTGTGATAGTGTGATATCTCTTGACTATTTTAGAACATGTTTTTATATAGGAATAACGTCCAACAGAGGTGATTCCGATGAAGTAGAGAGTAATGCTCAAGCCTCTATTCACAGAGTAGCTTCGAGTGGTACAAGGCTCGTGTCTAAGGGTTGGGGAGGAGAGACTAAGGAAGCCTTCTTCCAGATGATGAATGAATGGTTCATCAAGTTTGTTAGGACAAACTCGGCTGCTCAAGAACCTCCACCCCTTCCTGTTCCCTAACCGGTTCCAGTTATTCCTCAAGCTATTGAACCAATTCGAGTTAGTAAGCCTCATGTAGATAAGATACGTAAGTACGGGGTTGAAGAATTTTGAGCTACTATCGAGGATGATTTCGACAGAGCTAAATTTTGGTTAGAGAATATGATCAGTGTTTCTGATTAGCTATCCTATACACCAGTTGAATGTGTCAAATGTGAGATATCGTTATTAAAAGATTCAGCGTATCAGTGGTGGAACACATTGACTTTAGTTGTGCCAAGAGAGCGGATCACCTGGGAATTTTTCCAAACTTAGTTCCGAAAGAAATATATCAGACAAGTAAAGAATTTTTGGAGCTCAAACAAGGTTGTGTGACTGTATTAGAATACGAATGGGAATTTTTTAGATTGAGCAAATATGCTCGAGATTGTAATCCGACTAAGACTGTTGTGTAAGAGATTCGAAGATGGGATAAATGAAGACATAAAGCTTTTAGTTGGAATTCTTGAGTTGAATGAATTTATTGTATTGGTTGACCGGGTACATAAAGTTGAAGAACTAAGTAAAGAGAAAAGACACGTTGAATTTGAAGCTAGAGATTCCAGAAAGATATTGACGAGAAACTCATACCAGTCAGCATCAAAGAGGTCAAAAGAACAACACAATAGTTCTATTGCTTCTGAGGGATATTCTAGTAGAGACAGAGGTACTCGACACTTCAGTCCTAAACCTCAAGCTACACCTGTAGCGAGTGTGGATAGTGTTAGAGATGCCAGACCCAAGTGTAAGCACTGTAACAGAGCACATTATGGTGAATGTCGAGTAAAGAGTGGAGTGTGTTTCAGCTGTGGTTCCTTCGACCACTATCTTAGAGACTGTCTAGAAAAATTCTAGAAAGAGAAATTTCAAACTCTGAGACCGAGCAACACAGCTGTGAGAGGTAGACCACCTCGTAATCCCAGAAATGTGAGTGATAGTTGTGGTGTCATAAAAGATTCTGCTGTGAGATCTGAGGCACGAGCACCAACTAAGGCTTATGCTATTTGCGCACGCCCGGATGATTCTGCTGTGAGATCTGAGGCATGAGCACCAACCGATTCTAATTTTTGTACAAATTTAGTGACTAGTAAGAATTTACCTGTTGAGTCTACTAAATTCGTGGTTAGAGTATCGAACGCCCTAGGTCAGCATGTGCTAGTTGATAAAGTTTGCAAGAATTGTCTTTTGATGACCTAAAGTTACAGTTTTTTGGCTGATTTGATATTACTACCGTTTAATGAATTTGATGTGATTCTGGGTATAGATTGGTTAACTCTGCATGATGATATTGTAAACTGTAGACGAAAGCTTATCGTATTAAAATCTCAGAATGGTGAGACGCTTTGTATTGAATCAAATAATCTAAGTGGGTTGTCTATTGTGATATCAGCTATGTCAGCGCAGAAATATGAAGTTTGAATGGTGTGGTAAATGTCAGCAAAGTTTTAATTAGTTGAAAGCACTGTTGACCGAAGCACCAGTTCTGGTTCAGCCTGAATCGGGTAAAGAATTTGTGATTTTAGTGATGCATCTTTAAATGGTTTAGGCTGTGTTTTGATGTAGGAAGGAAAAGTAATAGCTTATGGTTCGAGACAGTTAAAGCCGCACGAAAAGAACTATTTGACTTATGACCTAAAGTTGACAGCAATTGTGTTTGCATTGAAAATTTGGCGACACCATTAATTCGGCAAAAAATGTCACATATTTACCAATCACTCTTTCTTTGCTTGAGGACAAGTAATGACTTAAGTGTGGGGGAGTTTTATCTATCATAATTTGTTGTAGCATATTAAACTAGTTTCATACTTAGAGGAGCTTGAATATGTGCAATTAAACTATGTTTTTATTTAGTTTTTCTATTTCATTTTCAATTTAATAAAAAGTGTGATTTGAGTTGATTTTATGACGTTAGGGGCCAAAGTAGGCCTAAGGGAAGACTAACATATTTGCTGAGTGTCCAGGACACCAATTTGGGGTATGAGAACTCAAGACTTGTCACCATGTTGCAACAAGGAAGTTCAATGTTGCAACATAGTGAGTAGAATGCCAAAATAGCCATATTGGCTTTGGTGTCACGACACACCTCTAAAGCTGAGCCTGAGCCAAGCAAACTGCCTTTAGCATCACGACATAGTAAGTGGATGTCACAATGTCATCCCTGTACGTGAAGCATGAAACAAGCTCATGACGTTTTGATTCACACAATGTATTTTAACGTAAAAATGTTAGCTGAACTAGGGCTAAGGACGACGACCATCCCTAATATTATAAATAGGCTTATTAAACACTGGAGAGGGGATCTCTTCTATAAGTTAGAATTTTCCTTTCAATTTAGTTTTCAATTTTAGTTTTCTTTTCCACTTAGGATTAATTTTAGTCTATTTTTCATTATTATTCTTCGAAGAATATAACTTGTGGATTTAAAGCAACTCTTTGTGGATCTCTACACTTCAGTCAAATACAATTCATGATTCTTCTTAAACTTTTAATATTGATATGTTCTTTATGTTTATTTTCTTCATCAAGTTTATATTGTTTATCAGATCCATGAGGAACTAATCCTTTTATGGGGGATTAGCGAGTGGATGTGTGATTAATTAATTTCTATGTAGGGTTTCT